>NC_050506.2:299234-403116 GCF_012460135.2 Molothrus ater | reverse complement strand
GGCCGTGGCCGCTGCCTCTCCCGCCCCTTCCCAGGGATTTTCCCCGGGATTGAAGTGTCCCAACGATGGATTTGGTGAGCAAAATCCCAAACTTTTCCCCCTGGCTTTTTCCCTTTTTTTCCTCTTTTTTTCCTCCCTTTTTTTCCTCCATTTCCCCGGTTCCTTCGCATTTTTCTTCCATTTTGTCCTTGGGTTTTCCCCCTGTTTTTCCCCATTTTCTCCCCGCATCTTCCCCCTGGTTTTCCTCATTTTATCCCATTTTTTTTCACTGTTCAAATTTTTCACCTTTTTTCCCTTTTTTTTTCCATTTTCCCCCTGTTTTATCCCCATTTTTCAGGTGTTTACTGAGACACCTATGGCCCACAGCTCTTGCCCTGTTTCTCCCTGGTTTTTTCCCATTTTCCGCCTGTTTTTCCCCCATTTTTCAGCTGTTTATTCAGACACCTGTGGCCCTCAGTTCTTGCCCAGTTTTTACCCATTTTTCTCTGTTTTTCCCCCATTTTTCAGGCATTTACTCAGACACCTATGGCATGCAGTTCTTGCCCAGTTTTTGCCCATTTTTCACCATTTTCCCCCATTTTTCAGCTGTTTATTCAGACACCTGCAGCCCTCAGTTCTTGCCCAGTTTTTGCCCATTTTTCTCTGTTTTTCCCCCATTTTTCAGCTGTTTATTCAGACACCTGCGGCCCACAGTTCTTGCCCAGTTTTTGCCCATTTTTCACCGTTTTTCCCCCATTTTTCAGGCGTTTACTCAGACACCTATGGCCCTCAGTTTGCTCACTGCAACGGCTCCGAGTGGAACCTGGGTGGCTCCGGGTTTTTGCCCAGTTTTTGCCCATTTTTCACCATTTTCCCCCATTTTTCAGCTGTTTATTCAGACACCTCTGGCCCTCAGTTCTTGCCCAATTTTTACCCATTTTCTCTGTTTTTCCCCCATTTTTCAGGCGTTTACTCAGACACCTATGGCGTGCAGTTCTTGCCCAGTTTTTGCCCATTTTTCCCCATTTTTCCCCCATTTTTCAGCTGTTTATTCAGACACTGGTGTCCCACAGTTCTTGCCCAGTTTTTGCCCATTTTTCACCGTTTTTCCCCATTTTTCAGCTGTTTATTCAGACTCCTATGGCCCTCAGTTCTTGCCCAGTTTTTGCCCATTTTTCACCGTTTTTCCCCCATTTTTCAGGCGTTTATTCAGACTCCTATGGCCCTCAGTTCGCTCACTGCAACGGCTCCGAGTGGAACCCGGGCGGCTCCGGGATCTCCTACGAGGATTTTCCCTTCCCCATTTTCCTGCTGCAGGACGCCAACGAGACCCAGCTCATCAAAGAGGTGAGGGATGCACGGGGTGGGGAAAAAAAATACCTTAAAAATCTGTTACAGTCCCTTGGAAATTCCTTAAAATCCAATTAAAAGTCATTTGAATCCATAAAAACCCGTTGGAAGTTCATTAAGTCCACAAAAGCCCATTGAAAATCCATTGAAAAGTCATTAAAATTCGGTAAAATCAAATTAAAAATCATTTAAAGCCATTAAAAATCCTTTGAAAATTTATTAAAATGCCTTGAGACCTTAAAAATCCATTGAAAATTCATTAAAATTCATTCAATCTGTACAAGTCCATTGAAAATTTATTAAAATGCATTAAAACCTTAAAAATCCATTGAAAATTCCTTAAAATTAATTCAATCTCTGGAAGTCCATTGAAAATTTATTAAAATGCATTAAAACCTTAAAAATCCTTTGAAAATTTATTGAAATCCATTAAATCCATTGAAAATTCATCAAAATCGTTTAAATCCATTAAAATCCGTTGAAAATTCATTAAAATTCATAGAAGTCCATTGGAAACCCATTAAAATCTATTAAATCCATTAAATCCATAAAAATTCATTGAAAATTCATTAAAACCCATTAAATCCATAAAAGTCTACTGAAAATTCATTAAAATCCATAAAAATCCATTGAAAATCTGTTTTAAAAAACTGAAGATTCATGAAAGACTCCCTAATAAAAATGCACAATATTCTCAAAAGGCCCATTAAAAGAAAACCCATAAGATCATTAAGAACTCGTCTTAAAAAGCAAAATAAGTTTCTTATGATTCTTTTAAAAATCCATTTCAAAGAATTGTAAGGAATCCACCAAAAATCCCTCTAAGAATCCACCAAAAATCTTAAAAAGGGTGGGAAAAATCTGTAAAACAAAAAAAAACCAATAAAAATTTTAAAGAAGCTGTAAAATACCACAAAGTACCCTTTAAAAATCCTTTAAAAAATTAAAAAAAAAAAAAATCCTTAAAAAAAAAAATTAAAAATAAAACCAGAGGGAAGCTATCAAAAATCCATTAATAAATCTATAAAAAAAATGCATCAAAAATCTTTAAAATTCCATTAAAAATCCATTAAAAACCCATTAAAAAACCCAGAAAAAAATGCCAGAAGTTTTTAAAACCCCCATGGAAAGCCGCGCGCTGTGTTTGTGCTGCAGTGCTTCCGCGCCCACAACCTGCCCGGCGCGCCGGGCTCGGCGCCGCAGTTCCCGCTCTGCGCCATGCAGCTGCAGTCCCACATGCACGCTGCCGCCAGCACCGTCACCTGCATGCGCCGCAGCTCGCTGCAGAGCGCCTTCAGCATCAACCCAGGTCAGTGCTGCAGTGGGGCTGCTGCAATGGGGCTGCTGCAATGGGGCTGCAATGGGGCTGCTGCAATGGGGCTGCACTGGGGCTGCAATGGGGCTGCAATGGAGCTGTGCTGGGGCTGCAGAGCGCCTTCAGCATCAACCCAGGTCAGTGCTGCAATGGGGCTGCTGCAATGGGGCTGCAATGGGGCTGCTGCAATGGGGCTGCATTGGGGCTGCAGAGCGCCTTCAGCATCAACCCAGGTCAGTGCTGCAATGGGGCTGCTGCAATGGGGCTGCAATGGGGCTGCAGTGGGGCTGCACTGGGGCTGCAGAGCGCCTTCAGCATCAACCCAGGTCAGTGCTGCAATGGGGCTGCACTGGGGCTGCAATGGGGCTGCAGAGCGCCTTTAGCATCAACCTAGGTCAGGGCTGCAATGGGGCTGCTGCAATGGGGCTGCTGCAATGAGGCTGCTGCAATGGGGCTGCAATGGGGCTGCTGCAATGGGGGCTGCAATGGGGCTGCAATGGGGCTGCAATGGGGCTGCAGAGCGCCTTCAGCATCAACCCAGGTCAGGGCTGCAATGGGGCTGCTGCAATGGGGCTGCTGCAATGGGGCTGCTGCAATGGGGCTGCAATGGGGCTGCTGCAATGGGGCTGCAATGGGGCTGCAATGGGGCTGCAGCCTCAGCCCAGGTCAGCGGCCCAAATCCTGGGGGAATCTGAGAAAAACATGGGAGAAACCTTGGGGAAAATACAGGGAAATCCCAGGGAAATTCTGGGAAAATCATGGGAAATCCTGAAGGGAATCCAGGGAAAAACCCAAGAAAATCCTGGGGAAATCCTGGCAGAGTCCTGGGAAATCCTGGGGAAATTACAGGAGAATCCCAGGGAAATCCTGGGGGAAACAGTGGGGAAATCCCAGGAAAACGCTGAGGAAATCCTGGGAGAGTCCTGGGAAAATTCTGGGGAAATCCCCGGAAAATCCTGGGAAAACCTTGGGAAAATCGTGAGAAAATCCCGGGAGAGTCCCAGGAAATCCTGGGAGAACCCAGGGGGAATCCTGGGGAAATCCTGGAAATTCCAACATCTGAATCCCACCAATCCCTTTCATTTCTTCCATAAAAACTCCCACAGAAATCCCATTTTTAGCAGGATTTCCCGGTTTTTTTTCCCCCGGAGTTTTCCCAACCCCTGGAATGTTTTCCCGTTCCCAGAGATCGTCTGTGATCCCCTGCTGGATTTCAACGTCTGGAGCTCCCTGCAGCCCATCAACGCCTCGGGGCGGCTGCAGCCGGAGCAGCGCGTGGTGCTGGCGGCCACCAGGGTGAGGGGAGATCCTGGGGAAAATCCGGGAAAAATTGTGGGGAAATCTGGGGAAAAATCCGGGAAAAATTGTGGGGAAAATCCTGGGGAAATTGTGGGGAAATCGTGGGGAAAATCCGGGAAAAATTGTGGGGAAAATCCGGGAAAAATTGTGGGGAAATCTGGGGAAAAATCCGGGAAAAATTGTGGGAAAATCCGGGAAAAATTGTGGGGAAATCTGGGGAAAATTGTGGGGAAAATCGTGGGGAAATTGTGGGAAAAATTGTGGGGAAAATCCGGGAAAAATTGTGGGAAAATCTGGGAAAAATTGTGGGGAAATCCTGGGGAAATTGTGGGGAAAATCTGGGAAAAATTGTGGGAAAATCCTGGGGAAATTGTGGGGAAAATGCGGGAAAAATTGTGGGAAAATCTGGGGAAAATCCTGGGAAAATTGTGGGAAAAATTGTGGGGAAATTGTGGGGAAATTGTGGGGAAAATCCGGGATAAATTGTGGGAAAATCTGGGGAAATCCTGGGGAAATTGTGGGGAAAATCCTGGGGAAATTGTGGGGAAAATCCTGGGGAAATTGTGAGGAAATCTGGGGAAAATCATGGGGAAATTGTGGGGAAAATTGTGGGGAAATTGTGGGAAAAATCCAGGAAAAATTGTGGGAGAATCTTGGGAAAATCCTGGGAAAATTGTGGGGATATAGTGGGAAACATCCTGGGAACATCTCTGGGAAAACCCTGGGGACATGTCTGGGAAAATCCTCGGAAAAATCATGGAGAAATCCCGGGAAAAATCCATGGGAGAATCCTGGAAAAATCCTTTGAAAATCCCTGGGAAAATCTGGAGGAAAATCCCAGAAAAATCACATGAAAATCCCATGGGATCCCACTCGTTTCCCTGTCCCATTCCCGTTTCCCTGTCCCATTCCCATCATTTTTCCCTGTTTTCCAGGTGGACAGCCACTTGTTTTTCTGGAAAATTCCCATTTTCCCTGTCCCATTCCCATTTTTCCCATTTCCCAGGTGGACAGCGACTCATTTTTCTGTCCCATTTCCATTCCCATTATTTTCTGGAACATTCCCTGTTCTCCAGGTGGACAGCCACTCGTTTCCCTGGAACATTCCCATTATTTTTCCCTGTTCTCCAGGTGGACAGCCACTTGTGTTCCCTGTCCCATTCCCGTTTTCCTGTCCCATTCCCATTATTTTTCCCATTTTCCAGGTGGACAGCCACTCGTGTTCCCTGTCCCATTCCCATTATTTTTCCTTGTTTCCCAGGTGGACAACCACTCGTTTTTCTGGAACATTCCCATCATTTTTCCCTGTTTTCCAGATGGACAGCCACTCGTTTTTCTGGAACATTCCCGTCATTTTTCCCTGTTTTCCAGGTGGACAGCCGCTTGTTTTCCTGGAACATTCCCGTTTTTCTGGAACATTCCCATCATTTTTCCCTGTTTCCCAGGTGGACAGCCACTCATTTCCCTGTCCCATTCCCATCATTTTTCTGGAACATTCCCATCATTTTCCTGTCCCATTCCCGTTATTTTTCCCTGTTTTCCAGGTGGACAGCCACTCGTTTTCCTGGAACATTCCCATCATTTCCCTGTCCCATTCCCGTCATTTTTCCCTGTTTTCCAGGTGGACAGCCGCTCGTTTTTCTGGAACATTCCCGTTATTTTTCCCTGTTTTCCAGGTGGACAGCCGCTCGTTTTTCTGGAACATTCCCATCATTTTTCCCTGTTTTCCAGGTGGACAGCCGCTCGTTTTTCTGGAACATTCCCATCATTTTCCTGTCCCATTCCCATCATTTTTCCCTGTTTTCCAGGTGGACAGCCACTCGTTTTTCTGGAACATTCCCATCATTTTTCTGGAACATTCCCATCATTTTCCTGTCCCATTCCCGTCATTTTTCCCTGTTTTCCAGGTGGACAGCCACTCGTTTTCCTGTCCCATTCCTATCATTTTTCCCTGTTTCCCAGGTGGACAGCCACTCGTTTTTCTGGAACATTCCCGTTATTTTTCCCTGTTTTCCAGGTGGACAGCCACTCGTTTCCCTGTCCCATTCCCGTTATTTTTCCCTGTTTTCCAGGTGGACAGCCACTCGTTTTTCTGGAACATTCCCATCATTTCCCTGTCCCATTCCCATTATTTTTCCCTGTTTTCCAGGTGGACAGCCACTCGTTTTTCTGGAACGTGGCCCCGGGTGCCGAGGCCGCCGTCGGCTCCTTCGTGGCGCTGCTGGCGGCTGCCCAGGCCCTGCACGGGGCCCCCGGCGCCCAGAGCCTGCCCAGGAACGTCCTCTTCGTCTTCTTCCAGGGGGTGAGAGCCGGGATTCCAGGGATCCAGCCCGGAATTCCAGGGATCCAGCCCAGGATTCCATGGGATCCAGCCCAGGATTCCATGGATCCAGCCCAGGATTCCAGGGATCCCGCCCAGGATTCCATGGGATCCAGCCCAGAATTCCAGGGATCCAGCCCAGGATTCCATGGGATCCAGCCCAGAATTCCAGGGATCCAGCCCAGGATTCCATGGGATCCAGCCCGGGATTCCATGGGATCCAGCCCAGGATTCCATGGATCCAGCCCAGGGTTCCATGGGATCCAGCCCAGGATTCCATGGGATCCAGCCCAGAATTCCATGGATCCAGCCCAGAATTCCATGGGATCCAGCCCAGGATTCCATGGATCCAGCCCCAGATCCTCAGGATCCAGCCCAGGATTCCATGGATCCAGCCCAGGATTCCATGGATCCAGCCCAGGGTTCCATGGATCCAGCCCAGGATTCCATGGATCCAGCCCAGGATTCCATGGATCCAGCCCAGGATTCCATGGATCCAGCCCAGGATTCCATGGGATCCAGCCCAGGGTTCCATGGATCCATCCCCAAATCCTCGGGATCCCAGCCCTGAGTCCTTGAGAACAATCCCAGCCCTTGGGATTTTCCTGGGGTTTTGGGTGGCCTTGGCTCTGGTTTTGGGGTTTTTCCCTTCTCTCCATTCTCTTTCTTTCTTTTCCATTTCTTTTCCTTTCGTTTCTTGGAATTTCCTTCCTTTCCCCTTTTCCTTTTCCTTTTCCTTTTCCATTTCCCTTTTTCTATTTTCCTTTTCCTCTGTTTCCCTTTTCCCTCTTTCCCTTCTCCCTTTCCCTTCTCTCTTTCTCCTTTCCCTTTTCCCCTTTTCCCTTTTTCCCTTTTCCCTTTTCCCCATTCCCATTTTCCCTTTCCCTTTTCCCCTTTATCCTTTTCCTCTTTGTCCTTTTCCCCCTTTCTCATTTCCCCCTTTCCCATTTTCCCTTTTCCCATTTTGCCTTTACCCTTCCCCCTTTCCTTTTCCCTTCTCTCCTCTTTCCCTTTTTCCCTTTTCCCTTTTCCCCATTCCCATTTTCCATTCCCCTTTCCCTTTTCCCCTTTATCCTTTCCCTCTTTGTCCTTTTCCCCCTTTCCCATTTTCCCTTTTCCTATTTTCCCTTTTCCCCTTCCCCCTTTCCTTTTCCCTTTTCTCTTTCCCCTTTCTCTTTTCCCCATTCCCATTTTCCGTTTCCCTTTTTCTATTTCCCCTTTCCCTTTTCCCCTTTATCCTTTTCCTCTTTGTCCTTTTCCCCCTTTCCCATTTTCCCTTTCCCCTTTTTCCCTTTTCCCTTTTTCCCTTCTCCCTTTCCCTTTTCCCCTTTTCCCCATTCCCATTTTCCCTTTCCCCTTTTCTATTTCCCCTTTGTCCTTTCCCCATTTTCCCCTTTTTCCCCTTCCCCCTTTCCCCATTCCCCTCTCCAATTTCCCCCTTTTCCCCATTCCCACCCAGAATTCCGGGATTTTCCCCTTTTCCAGGAGACCTTTGATTACATCGGCAGCTCGCGCCTGGTCTTTGACATGGAGCAGGAGAAATTCCCGGTGCGCCTGGAGAACATCGGGGCCTTCCTGGAGCTGGGCCAGGTCTGCAGGGGAAAACGCTCCAGGGATCCTTTCCTGGGAATTCCCCGAGTTTTCCCGGGAATTCCCCGAGTTTTCCCGGGAATTCCCCGAGTTTTCCCGGGAATTCCCTGAGTTTTCCCTGGAATTCCCCGAGTTTCCCTTAGAATTCCCTGAGTTTTCCCTGGAATTCCCTGAGTTTCTCTTGGGATTCCCCGAGTTTCCCCTGGGTTTCACCAAGTTTCCCCTGGAATTCCCTGAGTTTTCCCTTAGAATTCCCCAAGTTTCCCCTGGAATTCCCTGAATTTCCCTGATTTTTCCCTGAATTTTCCATCCCATCCCTGATTTTTGTCCCAGAATTCCCACCCAGAGCCTGATTTTTTTTCCCTGAACTTCCCATCCCACCCCAGCTCTAATTTTTCCCTGGAATTCCCCGCCAGGGCTGAGTTTTCCCCAGAATTCCCACCCCAGCCCTGATTTCTCCTGGATTTCCCCCCTGGGGCTGATTTTTCCCTGGAATTCCCACCCCATCCCTGATTTTTCCCTGAAATTCCCACCCCATCCCTGATTTTTCCCTGGAATTCCCATCCCCATCCCTGTTTTTTCCCTGGAATTCCCATCCCCATCCCTGATTTTTCCCTGGATTTCCCCCCTGGCCGTTTCCCAGGTGTCCCTGAGGAACAATTCCGTGCTCTGGATGCACACGGATCCCGTCTCCCGCCGGAACCAATCCGTGGAATCCCAGGTGAGCCTGGAATGCCGGGAATGTTCCCCATTCCCAGGGAATCCCTGGGAATTCCCTGCCTCCCTCGCCGGGACCCATCCCGGGCTCGGAGCCTTTCCCAGAAACCCAAACCCTGCCACAATTCCTGGGATATTCCCAGCAAAATCCAGGATCCTTCTGGGGGTCTCAGGTTCCCAGCGGGAATTTCCTCTGCTTCCAGTTCCCAGTGGGAATTCCTTCAGTTTCAGATTCCCAATGGGAATTCCATCCAATCCAAATTCCCAGTGGGAATCCCATCCAGTTCAAATTCCCAGTTCAGATTCCCAGTGGGGAATTCCAACCGGTCCCAGTGGGAATTCCATCTGCTTCAAATTCCCAATGGGAATTCCATCCAATCCAAATTCCCAGTGGGAATTCCAACCAGTTCAACTTCCCAGCGAGAATTCCCAGTGGGAATTCCCTCTGCTTCGGATTCCCAGTGAGAATCCCGTCCAGTTCAGATTCCCGGTGGGAATTCCATCCCAAACAACCTCCTGGGCCGATCCCAAACTCCCCATTTTCCGTGGATATTCCAGCCAAAACTCCGGGATTTCCAGCAGGATTCCAGCTCCCGCATCCCAGCACCCCTCGGGCTGATCCGGCATTCCCGCTGTTTGTTCTTCCCGCTGTTTTTCCCCGCTGTTTTTTCCCGCTGTTTTTCCAGGTGCAGGCTCTCCTGGCCGCGCTCCGCGGCTCCGGCTCCGGCTCCGGGGTTTCCCTGCAGGAGCCGGGGGTGTCCCAGCCCCTCCCCCCCTCGTCATTCCAGAGGTTCCTGAGGTCCCGGAGCATCCCGGGGGTGGTGCTGAGCGACCACCGGGCCCAGTTCCACAACAGGTACAGCCGGGAATGCCGGGAATGCCGGGAATGACGGGAATGACGGGACGGGTAAAACCCGGGAATGCTGGGAACTCTGGGACGGGTAAAACCCGGGAATGCCGGGAACTCTGGGACAGGTAAAATCTGGGATTTCTGAGGCAGGTGAATCTCGGAATTCTGGGAATTCTGGGACAGGTAAAACCTGGGAATTCTGAGGAAGGTGAATCTGGGAATTCTGGGAATTCTGAGGAAGGTGAATCTGGGAATTCTGGGACAGGTAAAACCCGGGAATGCCGGGAATTGTGGGACAGGTAAATCTGGGAATTCTAGGAATTGTAGGACAGGTCAAATACCTGGGAATGCCAGGAATTCTGGGACAGGTAAAACATGGGAATGCTGGGAATTCCAGGACAGGTAAATCTGGGAATGCCGGGAATGACGGGACGGGTAAAACATGGGAATGCCAGGAATTCTGGGACAGGTAAAACCTGGGAATTCTGAGGAAGGTGAATCTGGGAATTCTGGGACAGGTAAATTCTGGGAATGCCGGGAATTCTGGGGCAGGTAAAACCCAGGAATGCCAGGAATTGTAGGACAGGTAAATCTGGGAATTCTAGGAATTGTGGGACAGGTCGAATACCTGGGAATGCCGGGAATTCTGGGTCAGGTAAATTCTGGGAATGCTGGGAATTCTGGGACAGGTAAATTCTGGGAATGCCGGGAATGACGGGACGGGTAAAACCTGGGGGTTCTGGGACAGGTAAAACCCAGGAATGCCAGGAATTGTGGGACAGGTAAAACCTGGGAATTCTGGGAATTCCAGGACTGGTAAATTCTGGGAATGCCGGGAATGACGGGACGGGTAAAACCTGGGGGTTCTGGGACAGGTAAAACCCAGGAATGCCAGGAATTGTGGGACAGGTAAAACCTGGGAATTCTGGGAATTCCAGGACTGGTAAATCCGGGAATTCTGGGGCAGGTAAAACCCAGGAATGCTGGGAATTCTGGGACAGGTAAAACCTGGGAATTCTGAGGAAGGTGAATCTGGGAATGCCGGGAATTCCAGGAATTCTGGGGCCGGTCAAATATCTGGGAATGCCAAGAATTCCGGGACAGGTAAATCTGGGAATTCAGGAACAGGTAAAATCTGGGAATCCTGAGAATTCCAGAACAGGTAAATCTGGGAATTCTAGGACGGGTAAAATCCAGGAATTCCAGGAATTCTGGGACAGGTAAAACTGGGAATTCCAGGAATTCCGGGACAGGTAGAATTCTGGAATGCTGTGGGACAGGTACAATCCAGGAGTGCCAGGAAATCCAGAACAGGTACAAAATCCTGGAATTCCGGGAATTCTGGGAATTCTGGGACAGGTACAACACAGGAATTCTGGGAATTTCAGAACAGATACAAAATCTCGGAATTCCAGGCATTCCAGAACAGGTAAAACCCAGGGAATCCAGGAATTCTGGAACAGGTAAAATATCCTGGAATTCTGGGAATTCCGGGACAGGTAAAATCCGTGAATTCCAGCAGGCCCCCACAGGGATCCCATCCCGAGCGTCCGGGATTTCCAGCGGGATCTGGCCCTTCCCGTGGGAATGGCGGCCCGGCGGGAGCCCTGGGAATGCTCGGAAGAGCGGCAGGGAATTGCTCGGACAGGCGAGAGGAAATTCCGGCGTTTTCTGGGAGAAGGTTCCTGGCCCCGAGCCCGGCGGGCGCCGGGGCCGCAGCTGCGCTTCCGGAGGCTGCTCCCGGAATTTTCCATGGAATTATTGCCCGGCTGCTCCCCCTCCCCTTCCAGGGGTTTTGTTTTTTGGGATCACCCCCCGTGACCCCGGTCCGGTTTTTCCGAAGGAATTCTGGGAGTCCCAAAAACCCCAAATCCCAGCTCTGGGGTCCCTTGGGACCGTCCCGGCTTTCCCGGGAATCTGGAATTCCCTTGGAATTCCGGCCGGGATCAGCCGTTGATGGGCAGTGAACCGGTAAAACCCCTTGGAATTCCCATCTTTTCCTTGGATCCTTTGGGAATTTTCCCCTTCCCGGCTCGTGGAATGGGCTCTGAAATCCCAACCGCAGCCTGGAAAATTCCAGGCAGGAGGGGCAAATTCCGAGCCCTCCTCGTTGATCCCAGAAAATCCCTCGGGAGAAGCTTCGGAATTCTGACCTCTCCTTATCAAACTCCGGGAATGGGGAATCCCAGGTCCCTTTTCCAGCGGGGTTTTCCATCCAGGATGGGAATTCCGGCCCCATCCCGGATTTTTCCCGGATTTTGTTCCCAGGTACTTCCAGAGCATCTACGACACGGCCGAGAGCATCGGGATGCGTTATCCCGAGGGAATGAGCCCCGAGGAGCAGCTGGACTTCGTCACCGACACCGCCAAGGTCCCGCGGCATTCCCGGGATTCTGGGGATTCCTGGGATCCGGGCGTTCCTGGGGTTTGGGATCCGGGGGATTCCTGGGGTTTCAGATTCAGGGTCTGGGGGTTGGGATCCAAGGAATTCTTGGGGTTTGGGATCTGGGATCCAAGGGATTCCTGGGATTTGGGGTTTGGGATCCAGGGGATTCTTCAGTTTTGGGATCCAGGGAATTTGGGATTTCAGATCCAGGGGATTCCTGGGGTTTGGGATCTGGGATCCAGGGGATTCCTGGGATTTGGGGTTTGGGATCCAGGGGATTCCTGGGGTTTGGGATTTCAGATCCAGGGGATTCCTGGGGTTTGGGATCTGGGATTTGGGATCCAGGGGATTGCTGGGATTCAGGATCCCGGCAGGGATGGGAATTGGGGAGGAGGGAAAAGTGGGAAGAAGGTGGGAAGGAGCTGGGAGGGATTTGGGAATGGGGAAAGGGAGAAAAGCTTGGAAAAGAGGTGGGAATAAATCCCGAGGGATTTGGGACTGGGGAGAGGAGGGAAAAGCCAGGAATGGGGGCGGGAAGGGCCCGGGAGCGTTGGGACGGGGGAGCTTCGGGCCGGACGCTGATCCTGGGGATTCCCGGGATTCCCACGATTCCCGGAATTCCCGTGATTCCCGGGTGTGTTGGGCTCTGCAGGCCCTGGCCCAGGTGGCCACGGCGCTGGCCCGGGCCCTGTTCACCCTGGCCGGGGGAGGAAACGGAACCGAGAGCATCCGGGCAGAGGAGAAAACGGTAGGAATTGTGCTGGGAATGGATGGATGGTGGGAATGGATGCTGGGAATGATGGGAATGGATGGTGGGAATGGATGGATGATGGGAATGGATCGATGGTGGGAATGGATGGATGGTGGGAATGGATGGGAATGATGGGAATGATGGGAATGATGGGAATGGATGGTGGGAATGGGTGATGGGAATGATGGGAATGGATGGTGGGAATGGATGATGGGAATGCTGGGAATGGATGATGGGAATGGATGATGGGAATGATGGGAATGCTGGGAATGGATGATGGGAATGGATGATGGGAATGGATGATGGGAATGGATGATGGGAATGAATGGATGATGGGAATGCTGGGAATGGATGATGGGAATGGATGATGGGAGTTCCTACTGGGAAGGATGGGAGTGCTGGGAATTCCTGCTGGGAATGGTGGGAGTGCCAGGAATTCCTGTTGGGAATTCCTGCTGAGAGTTTTGGGAATTCCTACTGGGAATGATGGGAGTGATGGGAATTTCTGCTGGGAGTGCTGTGGTGGGAATTCCTTCTGGGAATGGCGGGAATTCCTGCTGGGAATGCTGCGGTGGGAATCCGCAGTCGGCCTGGCATCCCCAGTTTCCCTGGAATGCCCAATTTTCATGGAGTCCGTGGGATTAAAATCCCCAATTTCCCTGGAATTGAAATCCCCGTTCTTTACTGAAATCCCTGGAGCCAGAATCCCCAAAAATCCCTGGAATCAGAATCCCCGGTTTTCCCGGGATCCCCCATTTTCCCGGGATTCCCCGGTTTTCCCGGGATCCCCCATTTTCCCGGGATTTCCCCCAGGTCACTCGGCTGCTCTATGGGTTCCTGCTCAACTCCAACAACTCCTGGTTCCAGTCCCTGATCAAGCCCGACCAGAAGGGGATCCTGGGTGAGGAGAGGGCCCCGTTCCCGCTTTTCCCGCTGGGATTCCCGGCTGGAATTCCCCTTTTTCCCGCTGGGATTCCCATGAGCTGGGATCCCCATTTTTTCCCTGCCTGTAATTCCCATTTTCCCGTCTCTAATTCCCGTTTTTTCCCAGTTATAATTCCCATCTTTCCTGGCTGCGATTCCTGTTTTTCCCCTCTCCAATCCCCGTTTTTCCAGCTGTGATTCCCCAGAGCCGGAATTCCCATTCCCAATCCCATTTCTCCCAATCCCCAGGACCAGAATTCCCATTCTCAATCCCGTTTTTCCCATTCCCCAGAGCCGGAATTTCCATTCCCAATCCCGTTTTTCCCGTTCCCAATCCCATTTCTCCCATTCTCCAGAGCTGGAATTCCTGTTCCCAATCCCATTTTTCCCGATCCCCAGCCGTAATTCCCATTCCCTTTCCCATTTTTCCTGTTTTTCCCTTTCCCATTTTTCCCATTCCCTTTCCCATTTTTCCCATTCCCAATCCTGTTTTTCCTGTTCCCAGTCCCGTTTCTCCATTCCCCAGAGCTGTAATTCCCATTCCCAATCCCGTTTTTCCCATTCCCAATCCCATTTTTCCCGTTCCCTTTCCTGTTTCTCCATTCCCCAGAGCTGTAATTCCCGTTTTTCCCATTTTTCCCGTTCCCAATCCCAGTTTCCCCATTCCCAATCCCGTTTTCCCATTCCCCGGAGGTGTAATTCCTGTTCCCAATCCCATTTTTCCTGTTTTTTTCCCATTCCCAATCCCGTTTCCCCATTCCCCGGAGCTGTAATTCCCATTCCCAATCCCATTTTCCCCGTTCCCAATTCCGTTTCTCCATTCCCCGGAGCTGTAATTCCCGTTTTTCCCATTTTTCCCGTTCCCAATCCCGTGTTTCCCGTTCCCAATCCCGTTTCCCCATTCCCCGGAGCTGCAATTCCCATTTTTTCCCATTTTTTCCCGTTTTTCCCCGTGTTGTTTCCAGGCCCGTTTCCCCAGCACTACGTGGCCGTGTCCAGCCCCACCAACACCACGCAGCTGCTGCAGGCGGTGCTGGGGAACCTGACCGGGAGCAGCGCCAACCTGAGCCGGGAGCAGTGCCAGAATCCCGGGAAAACCCCGGGAACGCTGCCCGAGGTGACCCGGGATTGGGATCATGGGATTGGGATTGGGGTCATGGGATTGGGGTAACGGGAGCAGTGCCAGAATCCCGGGAAAACCCCGGGAACGCTGCCCGAGGTGATCCGGGATCGGGATCGTGGGATTGGGATCATGGGATTGGGGATTGGGGTAACGGGAGCAGTGCCGGAATCCCGGGAAAACCCCGGGAACGCTGCCCGAGGTAATCCGGGATCGGGAAGGGTGTTTGGGTTTTTCCATGTGCCATTCCCATTTTCCCAGATCTCATTCCCACTTTCCCATGTGTAATTCCCATTTTCCCCTGTGCAATTCCCATTTTCATTATCATTCCCAGCTCTCATTCCCGTTTTTCCCTGTGTCATTCCCATTTTCCCAGCTGTAATTCCCATTTTCCCCGTGCCATTCCCAGCTGTAATTCCCATTTCTCTGTGTGTAATTCCCGTTTTTCCCTGTGTCATTCCCATTTTCCCAGCTGTAATTCCCATTTTCCCTATGCCATTCCCAGCTGTAATTCCCGTTTCTCTGTGTGTAATTCCCACTTTTCCCTGTGCTATTTTCCCAGCTGTAATTCCCGTTTTCCCTGTGCCATTCCCAGCTGTAATTCCCGTTTTTCCCTGTGCCATTTTCCCAGCTCTCATTCCCGTTTTTCCCTGTGCCATTTTCCCAGCTCTCATTCCCGTTTTTCCCTGTGCCATTCCCAGCTCTCATTCCCATTTTCCCTGTGCCATTCCCAGCTGTAATTCCCGTTTCTCTGTGTGTAATTCCCGTTTTTCCCTGTGTGTAATTCCCGTTTTCCCTGTGTGTAATTCCCGTTTTTCCCTGTGCCATTTTCCCAGCTGTAATTCCCGTTTCTCTGTGTGTAATTCCCGTTTTCCCTGTGTGTAATTCCCGTTTTCTCTGTGTGTAATTCCCGTTTTTCCCTGTGTGTAATTCCCGTTTTTCCCTGTGTGCCATTCCCGTTTTCCCAGCTGTACGAGTACTGGTGGGTGCAGGGCCCCCTGGACGGGAATTCCTCGTCCCGCGTCCCCGGCTGCGTCCGCTCCGGTGTCCGTCTGTCCCCCGCGCTGTCCCCGGCCTTCGAGCTGCGCCGCTGGGATTCCCGGGAATTCTCCACCTGGACCGAGAGCCGCTGGAAGGACATCAGGGCCCGGATCTTCCTGGTGGCCAGCAGGGAGCTGGAGGTGACCCGGGGGACACCCGGGGGACAGGGACACAGGGACAGCAAGGGGACAGGGACACAGAGACGGGGACAGGGATATGGGGACAGGGATGGGACACAGGGACAGGGACACAGGGACAGGGACACCAAGGGGACAGGGATGGGACACAGGGAAGTGGCAGGGACAAGGTCACAGGGACACCAAAGGGACACGGGGATGGGACACAGGGACATGGGGACAGGGACACAGGGACACCCAGGGGACATGGGGACAGAGACACAGGGAGGGGACACAGGGACAGGGATTGGAGGGACACTGAGGGGACACAGGGAGGGGACACAGGGACTGGGATGGGACAGGGACACCAAAGAGACACAGGGACACCAAAGGGGGACAGGGACACAGGGAGGGGACACAGGGACAGAAAATGGGACAGGGACAGAGCAAGGGGAACCCAATTCCCAATGTCCCAAAAACCCCAAATCCCCAGTATCCCCAGTATCCCAAATCCCCAATATCCCAAATTCTCAATTCCCAATATCCCAAATTCCCAATATCCCAAATTCCCAACCCTCAATTCCCAATATTCCTGATATCCCAAATCCCCGAATTCCCAATATCCCAATATCCCAAATTCCCGTTTTTCCCCCAGCTGCTGACGCTGGCGCTGCTCCTGTCCCTGCTCTGCCCCTTCATCCCAGGGATCCCTGCTCATCCCAAATCCACATCCCAGGGATCCCTGGGTGCCCTGGGGCAATCCCAAATCCCCGAATTCCCAATTCCCAATATCCCAATATCCCAAATTCCCGTTTTTCCCCCCAGCTGCTGACGCTGGCGCTGGGGGTGCTGGTGCTGCTCCTGTCCCTGCTCTGCACCTTCCTCATCAACTCCAAGGCCTCGCTGCTCTTCGGGATCCCGGATCCTCCCGGCTCCTCTGGGTACTGAAAATCCCGGGAAAACCGCCTGGAAAATCCGGGAAAACCGCCTGGAAAATTCAGGAAAACTGCCCAGAAAATCCCAGAAAACCCTCCTGGAAAATCCTGGAAAACCTTCCTGGAAAATCCCGGAAAACCTTCCTGGAAAATTCTGGGAAACCGCTTGGAAAATTCCGGGAAAATTTCCAGGAAAAGCCTTGGGAGGGAATTCCCCCCTGGAGCTGGAAACGCCAGAGGTGTTCCCGGGAAATTCCCAGAATTTCAGGTGGGATCGGTGCCCTGGGTGGGAAATTCCCAAAATTCCCATTTGGATTCGATGCCCTGAGCGAAAAATTCCCAGAATTCCTGAATGCCAAATTCCTGGGATTTCCGGATGGATCCGGTGCCCTGGGTGGGAAATTCCCAAAATTTTCCCGGCATTCCCAGCCGGACCCATCCTGTTTCCCAGGGTGGAGCTTTTCCCCAAATTCTGGGCGAATTAAGGATAAAGGGGAGGGAGTTTTTTGGGAATTGTGAGAAATTCCAAAGGGTCTGGGAATGTCCCGATGGAAAAGGTCCCTTTTTCCCCTGGGATTTGTAAATATTATAAATAAATCCATGGAATTCCCAAGGAACCTTTTTTATTTCCAGGTTTTTTTCCCCTCAAACGCTGGGAACCGGGAAAATTCGGGATTTGGGGTTGGGATTGGCTGGATAAGAGGGATGGGATGTGGATCCCAAATAATTCATGGAAAAGGGGGAGCAGACGGGGAAAAGCTTTTGGGGTAACAGATGGGAAGGAGCCAAAGGCTGGGAGGGGACTGGGCAGCCGAAATTTGGGATCGTGGGCCTGGAATTCGGGATAATGAAACGGGAATTTGGGATCATGGGCCTGGAATTCGGGATATTTAACCGGGAATTTGGGATCATGGGCCTGGAGCTGCAACTGGGAATGTGCAAAATCCCGGGAATTGCCGGGGCTGGGAATGAACGAAATCCCGGCAGAACCTTCCCGGCTCCGTGGGATCTCTGGGATCTTTGGGGTCCGGGCACATCCCTGGCTGGGATCCCCCATTCCCGGCAATTCCAGGCGGGAATCGCGGCAGGGAAAAGGAGGAAAAGCTGGGCCGGGACCATCCCGAAGGGAATTTCCCGGGAATTTCTCTGGGATCCGCAGCCCCGATCCCGGTTCCCTTTTTGGGATCAGCCTGGAGCCCCCGATCCCATTCCAGGAGGATCCGGGGCGGGAGAAGCGCCCGGAATTCCCGGCGGGAAGCGCTGGGACGGCTCCGCTCGTTCCCGGCTGGAATCGCGCCCGGAGCCGCCGCCTCAGCTGCGGCCGCGCCGGGAACGATCCCAAAAAATCCCCTCGGGGCGGAGGGGAGGGGAATCGGGACGGGAATGTGGGGTTTGGGGTGATGGATGTGGATTCGGGATTCGGGATTCGGGATTTGGGATTTGGGGTGATGGATGTGGATTTGGGGTGTGGGATTTGGGATTTGGGATGGGAATGGGGGGTTTGGGGTGATGGATGTGGATTTGGGGTGTGGGATTTGGGATTTGGGATTTGGGGTGATGGATGTGGATTTGGGGTGTGGGATTTGGGATTCGGAGTGATGGATGCGGGGGGGGCCGGGAACAATCCCAAAAAAATCCCCTCGGGGTGGCGGGGAGGGGATTCGGGAGTGTGGGATGGGGATGTGGGATGGGGATTTGGGATGAGGATTTGGGATGAGGATTTGGGATGGGGATTTGGGATGAGGATTTGGGATGGGGATTTGGGATGAGGATTTGGGATGGGGATGTGGGATGGGGATTTGGGATGAGGATTTGGGATGCGGCTGTGCCGGGAGCCGCTCCAGGCTCTGTCCCCGCTCCATTCCCTGTCCCATCTCCTGTCCCCGTCCCTGTCCCCCTTTCCCGTCCCTGTCCCTGTCGCTATCTCCTGTCCCCTCCTTGTCCCGGCTCTATCCCGGTTCTGTCCTCACTGTCCCCGCTCTGTCCCCGCTCTGTCCCCGCTCTGTCCCCGCTCTGTCCCGGCTCTGTCCCCGCTCTGTCCCCGCTCTGTCCCCGCTGTCCCCGCTGTCCCCGCTCGCTGCCATGGCGGTGCTGGCGATGCTGGCGATGCTGGCGGTGCTGGCGGGGCCGGCCCTGGCTCTGTCCCCGCCGCTGTCGCCAGCTGAGCCCCGCGTGTCGCCGCCCGCGGCTCCGGGGCCGTTCCGGGAGCAGCTGCGAGCGCGGCGGGCGCCGAGCCCGGGCAGGAGGAGCCGCGCTGGGGACGGGGACAGGGACGGGGACAGGGACGGAGACAGGGACGGGAGAGGGGGACAGGGACAGGGACGGGGACAGGGACAGGGACAGGGACGGGAGAGGGGGACAGGAGAGAGAGAAAGGGACGGGAGAGGGGGACAGGGAAGGGGACAGGGACGGGAGAGGGGGGACGGGGACAGAGCGGGGACAGAGCGGGGACAGAGCCGGGACAGAGCCGGGATAGAGCCGGGACAGCGAGGACAGAGCGGGGACAGCGGGGACAGGGCCGGGGACGAGGACAGGGGACCCCAAAAGTCCTGGGAGGGCGGGACGATCCCGAACTGATCGGGAGCTCCGGGAGGATCCCAAATGCGGGATGGGGGCGCTGGGATCTCCCTGGAATTGCGGCGCATTTCCCAGTTTTCCCGATTTTCCCCGATTTTTCCCGATTTTCCCGGAGCTGAACCGGGACAATCCCAGCCGGGCGAGAGCAGAGCCGGCCCCGAAGGTCGCTGTGTCCCGGCTGAACTCGAGATCGCATTCCCGGCTCTTCCCGGGCTATTCCCGGGTTTCCTCCCTTTCACTTTTCCCTCTCCACCGCAGGTGAATTTTCCAGGCGGGATTTCTGGGATGGAGGCTCTGGGTGATCCCAAAGGGACCCGCGGCGTCCTCGGGGATCACCCGAGAGCTCCAGAGCCCCGGGATCCACCGGAAATTCCGCTCCAGGCTCCCTTTTCCCATTTCCCAGGTCCCTTTCCCCGAGTTTCCCGAGGCCGGGAATTCCGCTCCCGGCTCTCTTTTCCCAATTTCAGAACCTGGAATCCCACTCCAGGCTCCCTTTCCCAGTTTCAGGACCAGGAATGGCTCTCCAGCCTCTCCTTTCCCAATTTTCGGGACGGGGAATTCCACTCCAGGCTCCCTTTTCCCAATTTCCCGGCTCCCTTTTCCCAATTTTCGGCACCGGGAATTCCACTCCCGCCTCCCTTTTCCCAATTTTCGGGAGCGGGAATTCCACTCCCGCCTCCCTTTTCCCAATTTCGGGACGGGGAATTCCACTCCAGGCCCCCTTTTCCCAATTTTCGGCGCCGGGAATTCCGCTCCGGGCTCTTTTCCCCCTTTTCCCGGCCCGAATTCCCGCTGGAAAGCAGCACCGGGAGCAGCTGTCGCCTTTTCCCGGCCCGCGTCCAGCGCGCCCCTCCCGGGGGGCTCCCGCGCAGCCAATGGAATCCCGAATTCCCGGTTTTCCATATTTATGAGGGAAGAGGGAGGGGGGGGGGGGAGCGGGAGAGGCCAATGAGGCTCCCGGGGTCGGGCCCAGGGTGGATAAATTGGGAATTTTTGGGGGGGAGCGGCGAAATTTCCTCCTCGGAGGCTCCGGAGCGGCGCCGCCGCCGCCGCGGGAATTCCGGGACTGATCCCGAATTCCCGTCCCGGATCCGCCGCGGGACCTCGGGAGAACCCAGGGAAAGTTTTCTCCTCCTTCCTCCATGGATGGATGAGCGGAGCGGATCCCAAATCCTGGGGATTCCTGGAGGAGAAGCCCCCGGAGCCTGGGGATGGTGCGGGACGCGGGGTAAGGCGGCTTTTCCAGGCGCCGGGAATGGCTCAAAAAACCGGGATCGGGCCGGGAATTCCGCCCCGGAATCCCGGGAAACGCCTCGGCCCCACCGCCAGGTTTGGCTCCCAAATCCCTTTGGGAAAAGGGCTTTTCCTGGGAGGGTTCGGGAGCGGGGAAAAGGAAAAGAACCCGCCTGGGATCCGCTTGGTTTCCAAGGAAAATTGTCGGGAATTTCGTCACGCCACGGGTCGGGAATGGCAGGAGAAGGGCGAGGGAGGAGGTGGGAAAAATTCCCGGGGTTTTGCTGGGAAAAGTGGAGGCTGAGCAGGAATCCTTGGAGCGGCTGGATTCAGGAATTGGGCGATTTTTCCCCAAAAAAAAACCCCAAAAAAAAACCTCGGGAAAGAGGCGCTGGGAGCAGGAATTCCGCGCCAAGGAAAAGCTCCGGGATAACCCAGGCCGGGAATTTGTTTGGATCTGGGAATGAAACTCGAGTTTTCCCAGAAAAACTCTCCCGCTTCCCGTCCAGGTGTGGGACCCACCCCGAATTCCCGGGAATCCCAGATCCACAGGGCAGCTCAAGGGGCCAAATCCCCAAATTCCCAAATAATTCCCGTCTCGGAGTGGAGCCGAGCCGGGAGTGATCCCGAACATCCAAATTCCCGGGAATTTCTTCGGGAGAGCCAGAGGGGAAATTCCCACCCCTCTCAGGCATTTTGGGAGCTGTTGGGAGAAATTTTTCCCCGATTTTTTTTGGGGGGGCAAATTCCCACCATCCCAGCCTCTAAAAAAGCGGGACTGGGGCCGTCCCTGCCCTGTCCCGGTGGGATTTGGGGTCCATTCCCGGCCGCTTTTCCCATTCCAAAGTTTTTCCCCTTTTCCCCGCGGCATTCCCGGATTTCCAGGAGCGGCAGCCGGGGATGGGGATGGGGATGGGGATGGGGATGGGGATGAAGATGAGGATGAGGAAGGAAAGGAGAGGAGCATTCCCGGCTCATTCCCGGCCGCTTTTCCCATTCCAAAGTTTCTCCCCCTTTCCCTGGACGAGCCCGGGTTTCCAGGGAAGGCAGCGGGGGATGAAGATGAGGAGGAGGACGGGAATGAGGATTGGGATGAGGATGAGGATGAAGATAAAGGTGAGGAGGAGGATGAGGATGAAGATGCAGAAGATGAGGATGAAGAAGAAGATGAGGATGAGATGAGGATGATGAGGAAGAAGAGGATGAGGAGGATGAGATGAGGAAGAAGAGGATGAGGAGGATGAGGGTGATGAGGATGAGGATGATGAGCGGGGGGCGGGGCGCGGCGCTCGGGATTCCCTGCGGATTCCCGGGAGCAGCTGCGGCCGCTCCATCTGCCGGGAGAGGAGCCAAGGGGACAGACGGACAGGGGGACAGAGGGACAGCAAGGGGGGGACAGAGGGGACAGAGGGACAGGGGGAGAGGAGGGACAGAGGGACAGGGGGACAGAGGGACAGACGGGACAGGGGGACAGAGGGACAGGGGGACAGAAGGACAGAGGGACAGGAGGGACAGAGGGACAGAGGGACAGAAGGACAGAGGGACAGGGGGACAGAAGGACAGGAGGGACAGAGGGGACAGAGGGGACAGAGGGACAGAGGGACAGAGGGGACAGGGGGACAGACGGGACAGGGGAACAGAAGGACAGGGGGACAGAGGGACAGAGGGGACAGAGGGACAGAGGGGACAGAAGGACAGAGGGACAGAGGGGACAGAAGGACAGAGGGACAGAAGGACAGAGGGACAGAGGGGACAGAGGGGACAGAGGGACAGGGGGGACAGAGGGACAGAGGGGACAGGGGGGACAGAGGGACAGGGGGGACAGAGGGGACAGGGGGACAGAAGGACAGAGGGACAGAGGGGACAGAAGGACAGGGGGACAGAGGGACAGAGGGGACAGAGGGACAGAGGGGACAGAAGGACAGGGGGACAGGGGGACAGGGGGACAGGGGGACAGAGGGACAGAGGGGACAGAAGGACAGGGGGACAGCCGGGGGCACAGCGGTGCCAGCCGCGGGGACAGACGGGGCTCATTTGCGACACAAAGCCCGCCCCGCCCCCGCCGCGCATCCGCCACCTGCCGCCCCCGGGCCCGGCCCCCCCCCAACTGCCCGGAGCCCCCGAGGGGCCCTCGAGCCCCCCCAGATCCCCCAGGAGCTTCCCCAGCCCCCCCAGTCCCCAGAGCCTTCCCAGCCCCCCGAATTTCCCGATCCTCCCGGCGGATCCTTTTCCTTCCGGGAGCTGGAATTCCCCAAAGTAGATGGGATTTGACAGGGAAAAGCTGTGGAAAATATTTTTATTTTATTTTATTTTATTTTATTTTATTTTATTTTATTTTATTTTTTTTATATTTTATTTTGTTTTGTTTTATTTTTATGTATTTTATTTTTTATTTTAATATAATACAATACAACATAATATAATATAATATAATATAATATAATATAATATAATATAATATAATATAATATTATATTATATTATATTATATTATATTATATTATATTATATTATATAGAATTATTATATATAATATATATATTATATTATATTATATTATATTATATTATATTATATTATATTATATTATATTATATTATATTTCATTACTTGATCTTCCCATGTTTTTACTTTATTTTAATTTTTACCTTTTTTTTATTATTATGATTTCATTTTTATTGTTTTATTTGATGCCTCTCCCGGCTCCTTTCCCACCCGGAGCTGAAATTCCCGATCCTTCTTTTCCAGACCCGTCGGGATCTGACCCCTGAGGGCTCCGGAGCCGCATCCTGACCCCAAAAACCCCAAAAACCTCGGGAAAAACTCGATCCCATTTTTATGCCTCCGGATTTGTCCCCTGGGGCAGTTTTCTCCCGGACCATGGAATTCCCGAGGAAAACGCCCCAATTCCCGGCTGGAATGTGATGGGGAGGAGGAGGAGGAGGATCCCCCCACGGGCCTCGCTGGGAGCCGGGGACGGGCACCCCAAATCCGGGGACTTCTCCTGCTGAGGTGACCCCAACAGCCCCGGGAGCAGCTTAGAGGGGACCCCAAAACACCGGGATCAGCTTCTCCTGAGGTGTCCCCAAATCCCTGGGGCCAGCTTGGAGGTGTCCCCAAACCTGCGGGATCCCTTTGGAATCGTCCCCAGACACCCAAGATCCCTTTGGGGCTGTCCCCGAACCCCCAGGATCAGTTCAGAGCTGTCCCCAGGATCCCTTTGGGGCTGTCCCCAAGTCCCCAGTTCAGTTCAGAACTGTCCCCAAACCCAGGATCCCTTTGCTGCTGTCCCCAAATCCCTGGGATCTCTTTGGAATTATCCCCAAGTGCCCCGGATCCCTTTGGAATTGTCCCCAAAGCCCACAATCCCTTAGGATCTGTCCCCAAGTCCCCAGGGTCAGTTCAGATCTGTCTCCAAGTCCCCAGGATCTCTCTGGAGCTGTCCCCAAGCCCCCAGTTCAGTTCTGAAGTGTCCCCAAAGCCCGGGATCCCTTTGGAGCTGTCCCCAGGATCCCTCTGGAGCTGTCCCCAAGCCCCCAGTTCAGTTCTGAAGTGTCCCCAAAGCCCCAGGATCCCTTTGGAGCTGTCCCCAAGTCCCCAGTTCAGTTCTGAAGTGTCCCCAAAGCCCGGGATCCCTTTGGAGCTGTCCCCAGGATCCCTCTGGAGCTGTCCCCAAACCCCAGCATCCGTTCGGAGCTGCCCCAGGGTCGCTTTGTCCCCGTCCCCTCTCCCGCTGACGATGATGCTGAGCTCTGACCCCCCCTCCCTCTCCATCCCCTCATCCCACCCCGGCCCCGCTCCCTCCCCGGCTGCCGGTGCCGGTTCTGGTGCCGGCGCGGAGCCGCTGACCCGCGAGGAGCGGCGGCGCCGGCGCCGGGCCACGGCCAAGTACCGGACGGCGCACGCGACGCGGGAGCGCATCCGCGTGGAGGCCTTCAACGTGGCCTTCGGGGAGCTGCGGCGCCTGCTGCCCACGCTGCCCCCCGACAAGAAACTCTCCAAGATCGAGATCCTGCGCCTGGCCATCTGCTACATCTCCTACCTGAACCACGTCCTGGACGTCTGACCTGGCCGTCTGTCCAGCCGTGCGCCCCTCTGTCCGTCCCCGCGCCCGTCCCTGCTGCCCACGCTGCCCCTGTCCGAGATCGAGATCCTGCGCCCAGGCTGCTGCTGCATCCCCGACCTGAACCACGTCCTGGACGTGTGATTGTCCGTGTGTCCGTCCATGCATCCGTGTGTCTGTCTGTCCATCCCTGCTGCCCACGCTGCCCCTGTCCGAGATCGAGATCCTGCGCCCGGGCTGCTGCATCCCCTACCTGAACCACGTCCTGGACGTGTGATTGTCCGTGTGTCCGTCCGTGTGTCCACCTGGCTATCCCCTACCTGAACCACGTCCTGGGCCTGTGATTGTCCGTGTGTCCGTCCGTGTGTCCACCTGGCTATCCCCTACCTGAACCACGTCCTGGACGAGTGTGACACATCCCTGTGTCCATCCCTGGGTCCATCCCTGTGTCTGTCCCTGTGTCCATCCCTGTGTCCATCCCTGTGTCCATCCACGTGTCCATCCCTGTGTCCATCCCTGTGTCCATCCCTGTGTCCGTCCCTGTGTCCATCCCTGTGTCCATCCACGTGTCCATCCCTGTGTCCATCCCTGGGTCCATCCCTGTGTCCATCCCTGTGTCCATCCACGTGTCCATCCCTGTGTCTATCTCTGGGTCCGTCCCTGTGTCCATCCATGTGTCCGTCCCTGTGTCCATCCCTGTGTCCATCCACGTGTCCATCCCTGTGTCCATCCCTGGGTCCATCCCTGTGTCCGTCCCTGTGTCCGTCCGTCTGCCCACCCTGCCGCCCCCCACTCCCCGGCCCTGCTCCCGGGGCTTTGGAGCAGCAATTCCAGAGGAACTGGAGCAGCAATTCCAGAGGGATGGAGCAGCAAATCCCAAAAGGTTGGAGCAGCAAAACCCAAAAGGTTGGAGCAGCAAAACCCTAAAATTTGGAAGAGCAAATCCCAGAGGGTGGGGCCACAATTCCCAAGGGTTTGGAGCTGCAATTCCTGAGGAACTGGCGCAGCAATTCCCAGAGGAACGGAGCTGAAATTCCCAGAGGAACGGAGCCGCAAATCCCAGAGAGCTGGGACAGCAAATCCCAAAAGGTTGGAGCAGCAAATCCCAAAAGGGTGGAGCCGCAATTTCCAGAGGAACTGGAGCAGGAATTCCCAGAGGAACTGGAGCTGGAATTCCTGGGGCCAGCTCCCCCTTTTCCCCCCAAACCCTTCCCTCCCCTGTCTCTGTGCCATGAGGATATTTATGGAATTAATTTATTTATTGAGAATTATTATTATTTATTATTTATTGCTATCATTATTTAATATTACTATTATTATTAACTTATCCACTGTGTCCTTGTGCACTTTTGGGGGGAAAAGGAAAAGGCCCTGTCTCTATTCCCAAACCCTTTTAGGGCCCATTTTCCCCATTCCCAATCCCCTTTAAGGTCAGTTTTCCCCATTCCCAAACCCCTTTAGGGTCGGTTTTCCCCATTCCCAATCCCTTTTAGGGCCCTGTCCCCATTCCCAATCCCCTTTAGGGTCAGTTTGCCCATTCCCAATCCCCTTTAGGGTCGGTTTTGCCCATCCTGGCAGATCCCAAACCCCTTTGGGGCCCCGGCCCCATCTGGCCCCATTGTCCCCCTCACAATGGGAACTCTCGGCTCTCATTGAGATTCCGGCCTGACAGATTGGGAATTCCGGCCCTTTGTCCTGGCCTCTCCAAGCCTTTCCCGGCACAATTCCCATTTTTTTCCTCTCTTCCCATTTTATTCCCTTCTTCCCATCTTTTTCCCCTCTTCCCATTTTTTCCCCCATTCCCATTCCAATTTTCCTCCTATTCCCATTTTTCCCCAAATTCCCATTTTTTCCCCCTATTCCCATTTTTCCCCCTATTCCCAGCCCTTCCCGTCCTCTCCATCCCTCTGGAAAATCCCAGAAATCCCAATTCCTTGGGAAAATCCACCTGGGCTTGGGACAAAAATCAGGGAATTGCTCCTGGGTGTCCCCAATGTGTCCCCAACATCCCCCCGGGATTGTCCCCCTGTCCCCAACCGCCGCCGGGGCAGCAGCGCCCCCTGCCGGGCCCCTCCAGCCCTGCTGCCCCCCTAATTTGGGGACAGCCCTCCCTCAATTTGGGAACCCCAAACCCCTTTAGGGCCGTGTACCCATTGTGGCAGTCCCCAAACCCCTTTGGGGTTCATTGTCCCCAAAGTCTTTGGGGTTCATTGTCCCCAAATCCCTTTAGGGTTCATTGTCCCCAAACCCCTTTGGGGTTCATTGTCCCCAAACCCCTCTAGGGCCGTGTACCCATTGTGGCAGTCCCCAAACCCCTTTAGGGCTCATTGTCCCCAAACCGCTTTGGGGTTCATTGTCCCCAAACCCCTTTAGGCCTCCTTGTCCCCAAACCCCTTTAGGGTTCATTGTCCCCAAACCCCTTTAGGGTTCATTGTCCCCAGACCCTTTTCGGTTCGTTGTCCCCAAACCCCTTTAGGGTTCGTTGTCCCCAGACCCTTTAGGGCCGCGTCCCCTCCCGCAGCCCTCGGAGGGGAGGGGCGGCCCCATAAAGGCCGGGGTGGGGCCGAGCGCCCCTTCCCAGCTGCCGCAGCCCCATCTGGCCGGGAACGAGCCCCGACCCCATAAATCATCCCGGGGAACGACCCCCAGCCCCATAAATCATCGCCGAGCGGGGCGGGAGCGCCCCGGGGCAGCTGCGGGGGCGGCCCTGGGACACCCCGGGACAGACCCCACAACAATGGGGTCACCAGGGACCCCTCCCCACAACAATGGGGTCACCAGGGACCCCCCAGCACAGACCCCACAACAATGGGGGCGCCAGGAGTCGGGTTTGGGGTCGCAGCTCGGGAGGGTCTGTGTTGGGGGGGTCATTATTTCGGCTCATTAGGCTGTGAAATAATGGGGTGGGGGGCGCTGAGCCCATTGCCCCATAACCCCATCGCCCCCAGCCCCATAACCGCTTTCCCATCACCCCAGAGCCCCCAGCCCCTAAATCCCCCCGCCCTAAATCCCCCCCCAAATCTCCCCAAAATCCCGATCTCCCCTTGCCCCAAATCCCCCCCCCAAATCTCCCCAAAATCCCGGTCTCCCCCCGCCCCAAATCTCCCCAAATTCCCGCTCTCCCCTCGCCCCCCGCCCCAGTTCCCCTCCCGGCCCCGCCTCCCCATTGAGTCCCCACCACGCATTTCAATCCCACCAATGGCAGCGCGGCTCTCCGCGCCCGCCTCACGCCATTGGCCAGCGCCGCGGGGGGCGTGGCCAGCGCGGTCCCAGCCTCGCCCACTGAGCGCCCGGCTGTTCCGGGCAGCGGCCGCGCCCCCCCCGCGCTCCGCAGGCTTTGGGGACCCCCGGGTGATTTGGGGGGCTCGGGGGGATTTGGGGTCCCTCCCTTTGTGGGGGATGAAGGTGCTGGAGCCCCCCGTGTGTCCCCAGCGGCCTCTGCTGCCTCGGGCGGTGCTGCTGGCCCTGAGCCCCCCGAAAATCCCGGCTCTGCTGCAGGCCGGGGGTCCCCAGGTGTGTGTCCCCAGGTGTGTCCCCAAGTGTGTCCTGGGCCCCCCCCCATATCCGCAGGGATGGGGCTGGGGTCTTCCAGCAGCCGGGAACCGCTGGGGCTGAGGGTCGGGGGTGACCCCAAAGCCGGGGGGCTCGGCCGGACCCCCCCAGGACACCCCAAATCCTGAGGGGGCTCAGCCGGACCCAGGACCCCAAGCCCCGTTTTTTTGGGGGGGAAGGAGGGGTTATGGGGTTCAGAATCCTTCCCCAAACCCCGAAACAAGGTGGGAGCAGCGGCGCTGTGCCCCCCCCCCCCGTGGGCTGAGACCCCTTGGGGGCAATTTGGGGGGGTTAAGAACCCTTTGGGGGGGCGGTTTTGGGGTGCCGAGACCCCTTTGGGGACGATGTTGGGGTGCGGATACCCCTTGCGGTAGCTCCGAGCGGGGGTGACACGAGGTGGGGGCTCAATCCTCGTTGCCCCCCCTAAAAACGGAGACTGTTCCCCAAGCGACGCCGCCCCCTCCCCAAAAAACGGGGGACCCTCCTCATAAAACGCCCCCTCCCCCAAAAAAGCGCATCCTCACCCCAAATCCCCCCGGCCTGGGGGGGTCCCTGGGTGTTCGGGGAGGGGTCCCCAATATCGGGGGGGCTCCGCGGGATTTCGGGGGGTGCGCGGGTGTCCCCCCGCCCCAGACAATGGCCCCGAGGCGGCGCCGGGAGCGCGCAGCGCAGACAATGGGGCGGGAGCGGGGGCGCCGGGGGGAGCGGGGCTTTCCTCCGCCTCCTCCTCCTCTTCCTCCTCCTCCTCCTCCGCCGCCGCCGCCGCCGCCGCCGCCGCCGCCGGGGTTCGGGTGCGGGGGGGACGCGCACAAAGGTGCGGGGCGATGGTGAGTGGGGGGCGCCGGGGGGGCTCGGGCCGCTCCCGGGGGGATCCCGGGCAGCGGCAGCGGCCCCGGGGCTGGGCGGGGAGCGGGGCCGGGCCGGGGCCGCGCTCCCTGCGGGAAGGGCCCCGCCAGCCGCGGCTTTTCCTGCGCTGGCGGCGGCGGCTGCGGGAGCCCCGAGCGCGGCGCGGGGGTCCCGGCTGGGGAGGGGGCGATGGGACCCCCCCGGGCCCCCGCGGGGACGCGCTCGGGGCTCTGCCGGAGCCTCCTCGGGGCGCGGTGCGACCCCCGGGACCCCCCGAATGTGCCCCGGGGTGGCGCGGCGGCCTCGAGCGCTTTGTGCCCATCCCGGGGGCACCTGCGGGGCGTCCCCGGGGCGTCCCCGGTGTCCCCGGTGTCCCCGTCACCTGCGCGGTGTCCCCGGTGTCCCCCCCGTCACCTGCGGGTGTCCCTGGGGTGTCCCCAGCGCTGTCCCCGCTGTCCCCATGCCCTCCCCGGTGCCCGGGCGGGGCCGTCCCGGGGGTCCCTGGGCCCGGTGTCCCCCGTGTCCCCCCTGTCCCTCGTGTCCCCCCCATGTCCCCGCTGCCCCCTGTGTCGCCCCCCTGTCCCCCGCTGTCCCTCCCTGTCCTCCGCGTCCCCCGCTGTCGCTGCTGTCCCCCGGTGTCCCCACGCCCTGCCCGGTGCCCGGGGCTCCCTGTGCCGGGCGTGCCCGGTGCCCCCCGGCTCCGCGACAGCCCCGGCCGGATCCCGAGCCGGTTCCTGGATCCCGAGCCGGTTCCTGGGGATCCCGAGCCGGTTCCTGGGATCCCGAGCCGGTTCCCGAATCCCGAGCCGGTTCCCGGATCCCGAGCCGGTTCCTGGGGATCCCGAGCCGGTTCCCGGATCCCGAGCCGGTTCCTGGGGATCCCAAGTCGGTTCCTGGATCCTGAGCCGGTTCCTGGAGATCCCGGCCTGGGATGGTTTTGGTTTTTTTTCCTTTGGGATCTTCTTCCCCCCGCGGGCGGAGGTGAAAACGCAGCAAAACAACAAAAAAAGAAATCAAAACAACAACAACAAAAAAAAGGAGATTTCGGGATAATTCGAATCTTCTCCGTCGCGGAAATTCGAGGATGGGGCTGGGACCCAGACGGGATCCCGAGGATTTTCCAGGCGCTTTGTGAAGCTCGGACGATTTAATTAATGAACAATTAACAATTAACAGGCGGCGGGGACCTGGGGGCGGCCGCTGCGGGCTCGAGGTCCCCCCGTGTCCCCTCCCCGCGTATTCCAGAGGGGTTGGGGACATCCCAGCGATCCCTGGAGCGATCCCACGGGAGGAAGGAATTCCTTGTTTTTCCCCGGCTCCCGGCAGACAATGGGGCCGGAGGGAGCAGCCCCGAGGTGGCGGATCCGGCTTAATTCGGGATTTGGGATGAGTTCCCCGAGGTTTTATGGATTCATTGTCGGGCCGGGAAGAGGCCTGGGAAGGGATTTGGGAATTCCCAGCTGGGAATTCCGGCCAAACCCCAGGAGGTTCAGCCCTGCAGGATCCCTGGATGTGATGGGAACGTCCCAGCGCTCCCGGATCCCGCTGGATCCCGTCCCTGCGCCGCTTTTCCGGGATCCGGGACGTGGAAAATGGGTTGGGGGGATCCCCAAGGATCGGGAGCTGCTGGAGAAGAGTTCTCATGGATCCAAACCCCCAGTCCCGGGAGATCCCGGTGTCCTTTGGGGGCAGCAATTGGGATTTCGGGGTTTTTCCTGAAGAAAACGTCGGAGTTCCGAGCGAGGACGTGGATTTCTGGGATGGGCCTTCCCAAATCCCATGGAGCCACCCGGAAGCGGATTTGGGACTGTTGGAAGGGACGAGAAGATGGGATTTGGGATTTCTCCAGGGAATCCTGAGCAATTCCCCGGGAATTTGGGGTGGAGGGATTTAGGGCTGTGGGGTGGGAATTCCGGAATCCTGGAAATTTTTTGCTGGGAATTTGGGACTCCAGGATCCTCCAGCTGCAGGATTTGGTTTCCCAGGTGCTGCAGTGCTGTTGGATCCTCGTGGAAAAAGGGGCTGGGAAGGGAAGTGGGAAATTCCAGGGATGGGAACGGGGCTGGAGCAGCTGGAAAAGGGAATGGGGGATCCTGAGGGGGCTCAGCCTGGAGAAAAGGGGGAGCCAGGGGGGATTTGGGATCTGATCCCAGGGAATGGGGCAGGACAAGAGGGAACGGCCTCGAGCTGTGCCAGGGCTGGAAATTTGGGATGGTTTTTCCATGGGAAAAGGGTTGGGAAGCACCAGAGGGGGCTCAGGGAGGGCTGGATCCCCATCCCTGCAGGGAATCCCTGGAATTCGCGTTTGATCCATCCCAGCTCGGACTCGGTGACCTCGGAGATCCTTCCCAGCCTGGACAATCCCGGGATTTTCTGGGATTCCCACCCCATTCCCAGCCCTCCCCAGTTCCTCCAGGATGGGAATCCCGGACCCTTCATCCGCCGGATTCTCCCTCTCCAAGTGGGATTTTTCCCAGGAAAACTCATTCCCAGCTTTCCCAGAACCCTGGATCAGGAAGGAGCCGATTTCCCTCTTGGAATTCTCCCTCTGGAGCTGTTGGGAAGAAGCTTTTTCATCTGGAAACACTTGGATCTATTTTTTTTTTATGTTTAATTATTTTCGCTCTTTTGGGGAACATTTGAATCCCAAACGTTGGATTTGAGGCTCAGGGCTTTGATCCTGAGCCCCATCCCCAGAAAAATTCCAGCCTGGGCTTGAAGACGTCGGGAATGGCGAAGCCTCTCCGGCCCTGGGGGGGTTTTTTGGGAGCTTTGATCATCCCAGGATTAAAAAATGGGAATTTTCCTCCTCCTCCTCTTTTGCATCTGGCTCTGGCTCCCGGCATCTCCCAGAGCCCGGGAATCCATTCCCGGCCTTTCCGGGGCTGTGGAACCAGCTCTGCTGGAAAAGATTCCAAGAAAAATCCCTCTTTTTTTTTCACTGCTGGAACGAGAGGATGAGGAGCTCCAGGATCCCGGATTCCTGCTGGAATTCCTGAATTCCCTTTGGGACGGGGACAACACCTGTCAAATTCATGGATTCCTGGAAAATCCCGAATTTATTTTGGCTGAATCCACAGGCTGGGGCCAAGAGACCTCGGAACACCTGGAAAATCCCGGGATTCATGGGAAACCCCAGGAATTGTGGAAAACCCTAGGAATTCTGGAAAACCCCAGGATTCCTTGAAAACCCCAAGTTCATTTCAGCCGCAGACACCGGGATTCCAGGAAAACTCAGGGATTCCCGGGAAACCCCAAACCTATCCCGGCCGATCATCCAGGAGGACGATTCCCAAAAATTTTGGGATGCCCGGGGTGGGGTGTGCAATCGCTTTTCCGTGGTGCTCCCAAGGAATCCCTGAGCAGCGGGATCCGGGAATTGGCGGGATCTGGGAATTGGTGGGATTGGTGGGATTGGGAATTGGCGGGATTTGAAAATTGGCGGGGTTGGGAATTGGGAATTTGGGAATTGGTGGGACATGGGAATTGGCGGGATTGGAAAACTGGCGGGGTTGGGAATTGGCGGGATTTGGGAATTCGGGAATCGGGAAATTCAGGAATTCGGGAATCGGTCCCGAACTGCCGTTGCTCGGCTCCCGCAGCTCCAGGGCGGCCCCCCCGTGCCGTGAGCAGCCCCCCATGCCCGGCCCGTGTTCGATGCCGGCCCCTCCGGAGGCTCCGGACGCTCCAAAGGCCTCGGTGAGCGCCGGGACGGAGCCGCCGCCGCCGGAGCCGCCCGGTGAGTGAGCCCGGGGATACTGGGGGGACTGGGGCATACTGGGGATACTGGGACATACTGGGGGGACTGGGGATACTGGGATGGGAGCCAGCCACTACTGTGGGGACTGGGACAGGATCCACCCATTACTGGGGTTACTGGGAGCCCAGGATCCAGCCCTTACTGGGGGGACTGGGACAGGATCCAGCCCTTACTGGGGTTACTGGGACATACTGGGACAGGATCAACCCATTATCGGGGATTCTGGAACAGGATCTAGCCCTTACTGGCGCTACTGGGGAGACTGGGAGCCCGGGATCCAACCCTTACTGGGGTTACTGGGACATACTGGGACAGGATCCACCCCATTACTGAGGGGACTGGGACGTACTGGGGCCTCCAGCATCCATCTCTTACTGGGGCTACTGGACTCCCAGTACACGGCTCTTACTGGGGTTACTGGGACACACTGGGACAGGATCCACCCATTACTGGGGTTACTGGGACATTCTGGGACAGGATCCACCCATTACTGGGACAGGATCCATCTCTTACTGGGCCATACTGGGACCCCCAGCGTCTCCCAGCCCCGTTCCCGTCTCCCGGGCGACGGCGGCAGCGGGAAAGGCCTCGGTTTCCATGGAGATCCGTGTGGGATCATCCGGAATTCCGGACAAAGGAATTCCCCCCTTCCCCCTTTGCGCCTCCCTGACCCCTTCTCCCCCTTTCCCGGGGCCTTGGAAAAGGGGCCCGAGGGTTTTTTGGGGTGGATTCGGTGGGAATGGGATTTCCATGGAAACCTGGGAGGCTGGGATGGCTCCCAGAGGCAGCTGGGGCCTCCCAGACTGCGGGACTGGGGCGTCCAGATTCCCCCAAAACCCTGGGAAAAGGCAGCGGGGCTTGGCAGGATCATCCCGACGGAATCCCAGATTCCCAAGGGGGGGACACAGCCCCAGATCCCAAATTCCCTCTCCCTGCTCATCCCGAATTCCCTCTCCCTCCTGACCCCAAATCCCCTTTTCCTGCCCATCCCGAATTTCCTTTCCCAGCCCCGTTTCCCATCTGGGAAAGGGATGCAGGGACAGGAGGGGCTCTGGGCCGTACTGGGCCATCCTGGGCCATCCTGGGCCATCCTGGGCCGTACTGGGCCATACTGGGCCATCCTGGGCCGTACTGGGCCGTACTGGGCCGTACTGGGCCATACTGGGCCGTGCTGGGCCATACTGGGCCGTACTGGGCCATACTGGGCCGTACTGGGCCATACTGGGCCGTGCTAGGCCGTACTGGGCCGTACTGGGCTGTACTGGGCCATGCTGGGCCGTGCTGGGCCGTACTGGGCCATCCTGGGCCGTACTGGGCCGTACTGGGCCGTGCTGGGCCGTACTGGGCCATGCTGGGCCGTACTGGGCCGTGCTGGGCCATACTGGGCGGTGCTGGGCTGTACTGGGCCATACTGGGCCATACTGGGCTGTGCTGGGCCATACTGGGCCGTGCTGGGCCGGCCCCAGTGACGCTGCCCGTGTGTCCCCCCCCGCAGGTGGGCGCGTCCTTTTCTCCTGAGCGAGGCCACCCCAAGGTGACAAAATTGAGCCCCTCAAGGTCACGGTCGACTTCCTGAAGGTGCCCCTGGGCCTGAAGAAGCCCCCGCTGAAGGAGGCCCTGGCCGCCCTCCCGGGAAAACCCAAATCCCAAATCCTGGAGCGGCACAAGCCCCGGCGCTCCGACGCCATGGACAACGAGTCCCAGTATTCCGGGTATTCCTACAAATCCGGCCATTCCCGCAGCTCCCGCAAGCACAGGTGAGGGACCTCGCATCCCCCGTCCCCACCTTTGGTGGGTGTCCCCATCCCAATGGGTGTCCCCATCACAGTGGGTGTCACAGTCACACTTTTCCCACTTTTTTCCCCATTATTCCTGCTTTTTTCCCCATTTTCCCAACTTTTCCCCCCATTTCCCCGCTTTTTTCCCCATTTTTCCCACTTTTTATCCCATTTTTTCCCCCTTTTTTCCCCTGCTTTTCCCACTTTTTTCCCCATTTTTCCCAACTTTTTTCCCCATTTTCCCAACTCTTTTCCCCCCATTTTTCCCACTATTTTTCCCCACTTTTCCCCTTTTTTCCTGGGTTTTTTTCCCCATTTCCCCCCCATTTTTCCTGGGGTTTTTTCCCCCCATTTTCCTGCTTTTTCCCCCCCATTTTTCCCCATTTTCCCCCCTGCTTTCCCCAGGGATCGGCGGGAGCGGCACCGCTCCAAGAGCCGGGATGGGACGCGCGGGGACAAATCGGTGACGATCCAAGCGCCGGGGGAGCCTCTGCTGGACAACGAATCCACGCGGGGGGACGAGAGGGTGAGCGCAGAGGGGAAAGGGCTGGAATCCTTGGGATCCCGGGAGCTTTTTCCCCCCCACAGTGGAATTTTTCCCGGCGGAATTTCCCGGCCGAGCGGTCCGGCCGGTCGGGCCGGTCCCGGGGAAAACGAGAAAATGAGAAAATGGAAAGGAGACGCGGCTCCGGCGGCGCCAGGGCTGGAAAACGCCCCCGGGATCCGATCCCAGCGAACCCAAACCTTGAGGGTTTGCCCCAAATTCCCGCCCCGGGTGGGACAGGGGAGGCTGCCCCGCCCCTGGTGCCCCTCGTTCCCAAATTCTGGAATTTCTCCAGCCCGATCCCGGCCTTTCATCCTCTCCCAGTCCGCCCACGCCGGCGGCTCCGGCGCTTTTCATGTTCCCTCTGCGGCGGCTTTTCCTGGGAATGGGGCTCCCGGAGCCGCCTGGGAATGGGGGCTTTTCCTGGGAATGGGGGCTTTTCCTGGGAATGGGGGCTTTTCCCGGGAATGGGGCTCCTGGAGCCGCCCTGGAGCGCCCTGGGCTCCGCTTTGCCCCTTGGAGCGAAATCCATGGAACCCTGGAATTGCTGGGATGGGGATCATCCCATGGGCAGGGACACCTCCCACCGTCCCAGGGCGCTCCGGGCTGGAACTGGGCTGGAATTTTCCAGGGATCCGTGGAAAAAGAGGGGGGAATTTCCCAGTTTTCTGGCAAAAAAGTTTGTGGGGAAAATTCCAACACGGAAAACAAAAAAAAAAAACAAACCCAAATTCCAGGAATGTCCGAGTGCCCAAAACCAGGATGAGGGAAAGACACAGGGACGGGGTGGGGGAAGGAATCCAGCTGGGAAGGAATCCAGGATTTTTGGCTTTTCTCCGGCTGGGAGAGGGGGTTCTGGAGCGGGGAAGGGCCTGTCCGGAGCCATTCCCGACAATTCCCAAGCATTCCCAAGCATTCCCGACAATTCCCAAGGATTCCCAAGCATTCCCAAGCATTCCCAGCCTTCCCGGCGCGGGCAGCGCTGCGGGGGCGTGCCGGGCGTGTTCCTGCTGGCCCTGGCAGCCGGGAAGGGTTGGCCAGGAAATCCGGGAGCTTCCCGGTCCCAAAGCTGCTCCCGCCGGAGCCGGAGCTTTCCCGGAGGGAGAATTCCCAGCGGAATTCCCGGCCGCTGTCCCAGGCCCAGGCTGAGCTTCCTCCACCCTGAGGAGGGCGATGGCTCCGGGCAGCGCTCCCGGCGTGGAGGTGGGATGGGGGTTTGGAAAACAGGGAATGCTCCTCTGGGTTTGAGGGGATTTGGGAACCGCCCCTTGGAGTGTCCCCTGTCACCTCCCCAGGGTGACACTTCCTGGAGCGGTGGTGGGTGGGAGGCCCTGGAGGTGAGGTGGGACAGGTGGGGCACGGAGCCACCCCTCGGAATGTCCCCTGCTCAGGATGACACCTGGGTGGGAGGTCCTGCAGGTGAGGTGCCCACCTGGGACAGGTAGGACCCCTTGGAATGTCCCCTGTCCCCTCCCCAGGGTGACAATGGGGACACTCTCGGCTTGGAGGTGCAAAGGATGGGAGGTCCTGCAGGTGAGGTGGCCACCTGGGACAGGTGGGACACGAAGCCACCCCTTGAAATGTCCCCTGCTCAGGATGACACCTGGGTGGTCGGTGGGAGGCCCTGGAGGTGAGGTGGGACAGGTGGGACACGAAGCCACCCCTCGGAATGTCCCCTGTCCCCTCCCCAGGACGACAACTGGGGCGAGACCACCACGGTGGTGACGGGGACGTCGGAGCACAGCATCTCCCACGATGACCTCACGCGCATCACCAAGGACATGGAGGACAGCGCCCACCTGGACTGCTCCCGCCACCTGGGCGTGGCCCTGGGCGCGGCCCTGGCGCTCCTGGCCTTCCTCACGCCCTTGGCCTTCCTCCTCCTCCCGCAGCTGCTCTGGCGGGAGGAGCTGGAGCCCTGCGGGACGCCCTGCGAGGGGCTCTTCATCTCGGTGGCCTTCAAACTCCTCATCCTCCTGCTGGGCAGCTGGGCCTTGTTCTTCCGCCGCCCCAAAGCCTTCTTCCCGCGCGTCTTCGTCTTCCGCGCGCTGCTCATGGTGCTGGTGTTCCTGCTGGTCGTGTCCTACTGGCTCTTCTACGGCGTGCGGATCCTGGACTCGCGGGACCGCAACTACCGCGGCGTGGTGCAGTTCGCCGTGTCCCTGGTGGACGCCCTGCTCTTCGTGCACTACCTGGCCGTGGTGCTGCTGGAGCTGCGGCAGCTCCAGCCCCAGTTCACGCTCAAGGCCGTGCGCTCGGCCGACGGCGCCAGCCGCTTCTACAACGTCGGCCACCTCAGGTGGGGACGGCTCCGGCGGTGGCGTGGGTGGATGCTCTCGTGGTGGGAATGGGGGTTTTTTTTTTGGGGTGGGAAAGGGGGTGAGGGGCGTGGAGATGTTCTGAGGGGGATGGAGGGGATCAGCCTGGAGGAAAGGGAGATTTTGGGTTCCTTCAAGGGGGGTTTGGGACCTGATTGCAGGGAATGGGGTCACAGGATCACAGAATCACGGAATGGTGAGGTTGGAAGAGCCCTCTGAGATCACTGAGTCCAACCTGTGCCCTAACACCTTGACTGCAGCACCCAGTGCCGTGTCCAGTCTTTTTTTAAACACACCCGGAGATGGTGATTCCGCCACCTCCCTGGGAAGAGCATTCCAGTATTTTATTATTCTTTTGGTGAAAAATCTCTACCTAATATCCAACCTATCCCTTCCCTGATGTAGCTTGAGACTGTGTCCTCTAACAAGGTCAGGACAAGAGGGAGCGGCCTCGAGCCGTGCCAGGGCTGGAAATTTGGGAAAATCCCTCCTGGAAAGGGCGGCCAGGCCTTGGAAGGGGCTCAGGGAGGTTTGGAGTGGCCACCCCTGGAGGTGTCCAAGGAATTCCTGGAGATTCCTCGGGATGACCAAGTGGGAGCTTGGACTCGGTGATCCTGGAGCTCTTTCCTCTGGGAACTGATGGAATCATGGAATGGTTTGGGTTGGAAGTCCCTTACAGATCCACGGGCAGGGACGCCTCCCACCATCCCAGGTGGCTCCAACCCAGCCTTGGACACTTCCAGGGATGGCGCAGCCACATTTTTTCCTGGGAATTCCCTCCCAGCCCCTGCTGTCCCTCGGCGTGTGTCCCCCTCACACGTTCCCGCTCTCCCCCTGCCCCACGTTCCCGGTGTTTCCCCCCGCAGCATCCAGCGAGCGGCCGTGTGGATCCTGGAGAATTACTACCACGACTTCCCGGTCTACAACCCCGCCCTCCTCAACCTTCCCAAATCCGTCCTCTCCAAGAAAATGTCCGGCTTTAAGGTCTATTCCCTTGGCGAGGGTGAGATTCCATTCCCCCTTGCCCCTTGGCTTCCCCCTCTCCTTCTCCTCCCGTTCCTCCATCCCCATCCTCGCGTTCCTCCCTGGAATTTTTTGGAGGGAAGCTCTGGGTGCTTCCTCCCTTCCTCTCCGGGGTTTTTTGGAGGGAGCTCTGTGGCTTCCCCAGTAAGCACCAGTAGCAAAATGGGGGGGATCCACCCCCTACCCGAAATTCCAGGAAATTCCTGGGGTTTTTTGGGGAATTTTGGAGGGAATTTTTTGGGGAATTTGAACTGGGAGCCCATTTTGGGGCGTTTTCCTGCAAATGAGGGGGATGGAGGGGATCAGCATTCCCTTCCCCTCCGGAATTTTTTTTGGAGGGAGCTCCAGGTGCTTCCTCCCTTCCCCTCCGGAATTTTTTTGGGGGGAGCTCCGGGTGCTTTTTTTTCCGAGCTCACCCCTGGCCTGGACGGCTCCACCAACAGAGAATTCCACCAACAACTCCACGGGGCAGTCGCGGGCGGTGATCGCGGCGGCGGCGCGGCGGCGCGACAACAGCCACAACGAGTTCTACTACGAGGAGGCCGAGCACGAGCGCCGGGTGCGGAAACGCCGCGCCAGGTGCGGAAAAAGCCCCTGGATTCCCGGCCTCGGGAATGCCGCGGGGGGCCCCTTCCAGGTTTCTCATGGATGGGGAGCTGCCAGGGGCTGATCCCAGAGCAGCCCAAGGGTGGTCGTGTGGGTGCATCTTCAGCCGAGTTGGTTGAAGCTTGGGTTCCTCCGTCCATTTGGGTGAAGCCCAGCAGATCCAAGATTTCCATCCCGGATCCAAGGGGTTTCCAGCCCAGATCCAAGGGAGTTTCTATCCCGGGTCCATGGGGTTTCCCATCCCAAATTCAAGAGGTTTTCTGTCCCAGATCCAAGGGGTTTTCCACCCCAGATCCAAGCAGTTTTCCATCCCAAATCCACGAGGTTTTCCATCCCAAATCCAAGGGATTTTTCTGTCCCAAATCCAAGGGATTTTTCTGTCCCAAATCCAAGGGGTTTTCCATCCCAAATCCAAGGGATTTTTCTGTCCCAAATCCAAGGGGTTTTCCATCCCAAATCCATGAGGTTTCTCATCCCAGATCCACGAGTTTTTCCCTCACAAATCCATAAGGCTTCCCATCCCAAATCCAAGAGGTTTTCTGTCCCAAATCCAAGGGATTTTCCATCCCAAATCCACAAGGTTTCCTATCCCAAATCCAAGGTGTTTTTCAATCCCAAATCCAAGGTGTTTTTCAATCCCAAATCCAGGGGGTTTTTCCATCACAGATCCACGGGGTTTCCCGTCCCAAATCCACGGGGTTTTCAATCCCAAATCCGTGAGTTTTCCCATCCCGAGCCCCCGGGGTTCCCCGCCTCTCCCGCAGGCTGGTGGTGGCGGTGGAGGAGGCCTTCACCCACATCAAGCGGCTGCAGGAGGAGGAGCAGAAGAACCCGCGGGAGATCATGGACCCGCGCGAGGCCGCCCAGGCCATCTTCGCCTCCATGGCCCGCGCCATGCAGAAGTACCTGAGGACCACCAAGCAGCAGCCCTACCACACCATGGAGAGCATCCTGCAGCACCTGGAGTTCTGCATCACCCACGACATGACGCCCAAGGTGCCCAGACGGGGGTTTGGGTGGGGTTGTCCCCTTTGGGATCGTCCCGTGGGGAAAAATGAGGGGTTGGAGTGAGAGGTGGGGTTGGGTTCTTCTCGTGGGGAACTGGGAATGGGGCTGGAGCAGCTGGAGAAGGGAATGGAGGAGCCTGAGGGAGATGGGGGCGGCTCAGCCTGGAGAAAAGGGGGATCCGGGGGGGGATTTGGGATCTGCCAGGGCGGATTTGGGGTCTGCTCCCAGAGAAAAGGGGGATCCAGGGGGGATTTGGGATCTGCCAGGGCGGATTTGGGGTCTGATCCCAGAGAAAAGGGGGATCCAGGGGGGATTTGGGATCTGCCAGGGCGGATTTGGGGTCTGATCCCAGAGAAGAGGGGGATCCAGGGGGGGATTTGGGATCTGCCAGGGGGGGATTTGGGGTCTGATCCCAGGGAATGGGGCAGGACAAGAAGGAACAGCCTCGAGCTGTGTCAGGGTGGGAAATTTGGAAAATCCCTCCTGGAAAGGCCTTGGAAGGGGCTCAGGGAGGTTTGGCGTGGCCACCCCAAGGAATTCCTGGAATTCTGGGGGACAAGGTGGGGACTGGCCCCAGCTCCGACTCAATCACCTCGGAGCTCTTTCCCAACTGCACAATCCCCAAAAACCCCCAAAGCAGCACCACGGGGCCGTTCTCCCCTCTCCAAAACCCAAACCCAAACCTGGTCCGGGCCACCCCGAGGTGACATCGCCGTGTCCCTCCCCTTCCCCAAGGCCTTCCTGGAGCGGTACCTGACGGCCGGCCCCACCATCCAGTACCACAAGGACCGCTGGCTGGCCAAGCAGTGGACGCTGGTCAGCGAGGAGCCGGTGACCAACGGCCTCAAGGACGGCGTGGTCTTCGTGCTCAAGCGCCAGGACTTCAGCCTGGTGGTGTCCACCAAGAAGATCCCGTTCTTCAAGCTCTCCGAGGAGTTCGTGGACCCCAAGTCGCACAAGTTCATCATGAGGCTGCAGTCGGAGACCTCGGTGTGATGGGCCGGGATGGGATTTTTTCCCAAATCCTTCCGGCTCCAAGGCCCCAAATTTGGCTCCTCCGGCGCCACCGGGACGCGGAAAAACCGGGGAAGGCGCTCCCGGCTCCGGCGCCTTGCCGGGATCATGACCACTCGTCCTTTCTTGAGGTGGCTGAGCCCCTTCTCCTCCTCCTCCTCCTCCTCCTCCCCTTCCTCCTCCTCCTCATTCCCGAAATCCGGATCCTTTGGAGCCGTAACTCAAGGGCTAATCCCAAGAATTCCCAACTTCCTTCTTCACCAGCGTCCTGGAGCAGCTCCGGGGTCCCACAGACCTCCTGCTCCTGCCCGTGCTCTCCTGGACATCTGTCCTGGCTCTGGCCTTAAACCACTGCCCGGCCCCGGGGCTGGGCTTGGGATCCCAAGGGAATTTTGGAATCATCTCCAGGAACCCGTGGCTGCTATGGAAAAGCTCCCCCTGGTGCACACCCAGGTTTTGGGAGCGCCCTCTTCGCCTCTGCTGAATTCTTTTTTTTTAGGAAAAACGAGTGGAAATCTGGGGGTTTTTTATTTTTTGGAGGAGCTGAAGGTTGGATTGAGGTTTTGGGAGGGTTTTTTTGGGTGGGTTTCGCTGCTCCTGAGGGGATCCGCATCCCAAATTCCAGCGGCAGCTCCCTGGGGCTTCCCGGTGCCGTTGGAGCAATCCTGGGTCCGGGACCCCGAGGGGCTCCAGGAGACGTCAGCGAGGTCCTTCAGGAGCATCCCTCAAACGAGGTGATCCCGCAGAATTCCCATCGGGATGCAAAAAAAACAAAAAACCAAACCTCTTTTTTTCCTGCCTTCTCCTGGTTTTGGTTTTTAAGGTCACAAATACCTCACGGATGGATTTAGGAATTTTATTCCCAATTTTTTTGTTGTTTTTTTTTTTCTCTTCCCCGCTCCACGTTCCACCTCCACCCTCGTGGGGCCGGAAGTGCCGGGTTTCATTCCAGGGAGGCGTTTTTGGGGTCGGGTTTTGGGGTCGGTTTTGTCCTAAGCACTAAAAGAGGGGGAGTTTGGAGCCGGGGGAGGCTTCCCCAGTAAGCACCAGTAGCAAAATGGGGGGGATCCATCCCCTACCCGAATTCCAGGAAATTCCTGGGGTTTTTTGGGAATTTTTGGGGGGAATTTTTCTGGGGGGGGAATTCGAACTGGGAGCCCATTTTGGGGCGTTTTCCTGAAAAAAAAAAAAAAAAAAAAAGAAAAAAAGAAAAAGAATAAAGGGGATGGATCTTCCTGGGGAGGGGTGGGGAGTTCACAATTCCATTTGGGAATTTTGGGAGATCAAAATTCCCTTTTTTTTTTTTTTGTTCCATTTTCGGGGTTGGGTTTGGATTTTGTTTTCCCGCAGAGCCGAGATTTCTGTGCATGCGTGTAGAAAGTTGTAAAATGTCAAATTAATGGTTTTTAATATATAAAGAAAGCTTGGATTTTCCCGGATTTTTGCAGTGGATCGGAGCATTCCGGCAGTGGTAGGAATTTTTTCCGTTGGTGTTTGGTTGTTTTTTTGGGTTTTGTTTTTTTTTTGTTTGTTTGTTTTATTTTTTTTTTTTTTTTCATAGAGGAACTAAAATTGTACAATTTTGGTTTTTTTAATAAAATAAATCTGTTTTGACTTTTTTTTTTTTTTTAAATTTATTTCGGCTCGGGGGCTGCGGGGCCAAGAGTTTGGGGTTTGTGGGGCCGAGGATTTGGGGTGTGTGGGGCGAAGGATTTGGGCGTTGTGGGGCCAAGGATTTGGGATTTATGGGGCAAAGAATTTGGGGGATATGTGGCCAAGGATTTGGGGTCCCTGGGGTCAAGGATTTGGGATTTATTAGGCCGGGGATTTGGGGTGTTTGCCACTAAATTTTAGGAATCTACGGGGCCAAAATTTTGGGAGCCATGGGGCCAAAAACTTGGGATTTTGGGGCTGAGGGTTTGGGGTCAATGTCCAGCCCCTCCTGTGCTCATCCCACCCCCAAATCCCCCAGAACCGCCCCAAAACACGCGGAGGAAAACACCAGAGGGGGCTGCGTGTCCCGGCAGAGAAATTCCGGGGATTTTTGGGATAAAATCCCACTTTTTGTGCTGTTCCTCGTGCAGGGGATGCCGGAGGGGCCTCGGGGTGGCCTCGTGTCCCCAGGGGGGGCCTGGGAGCCCCTGGGGCCACCCTGGGACCCTCAGGAGCCGCCCGGGGGCGAGTCCGGCTGGGGAGGAGAAAACCGGGAATTGGGAGAGGCTGGAATTGTCCCTTTATCCCCGGAATTGTCCCTTTATCCCCAGAATTGTCTCTTTATCCCCGGAATTGTCCCTTTATCCCTGGAATTGTCCCTTTATCCCCGGAATTGTCCCTTTATCCCCAGAATTGTCCCTTTATCCCTGGAATTGTCCCTTTATCCCCGGAATTGTCTCTTTTCCCCAGGAATTTTCCCTTTATCCCTGGAATCGTCGCTTTATCCCAGGAATTGTCCCTTTATCCCTGGAATTGTCCCTTTATCCCTGGAATTGTCCGTTTTCCCCAGGAATTTTCCCTTTATCCCAGGAATTGTCCTTTTTCCCCAGGAAATCCCATTTCCCCAGGAATTTTCCCTTTTTCCCCAGGAATTTTTCCCATTTCCCCAGGAATTTTCCCTTTTCCCCAGAAATTCTCTTTTTCCCAAGAATTGTCCCTTTTTCCCAGGAATTCAGTTTTTTCCCAGGAATTTTCCCATTTCCCCAGGAATTTTCCCTTTTCCCCAGAAATTCTCTTTTTCCCAAGAATTGTCCCTTTTTCCCAGGGATTCAGTTTTTTCCCAGGAATTTTCCCATTTTCCCAGGAATTTTCCCCTTTTTCCCAGCAGTACCGGGGGCTGGGGAGGGTCTGGCTGGTCCAAGGGGGTCTCAGTGAGCTCCGGGATTTTTGGGATGGGGTCGTGGACGTGGGGCTGGACCAGAGCCCCCAGATCTGCAAGGGAAGGGTTGGGATGAGATCTGGGAACCGCCGGGATTTGGGAATTCCGGAGCTTTAGGATCACCCCAATCCCATGGGAAGGGACATTCCCACCGTCCCAAAGTGGAATTGGGCGCTTCCGGGGATGGGATAACCAAATATCCCAATAAGATTGAACATCCCAGAAAAAAAATAAAATACCCCAATAAAATCGAATATCCCGGAAAAAATAAAATATCCCCATAAAATTAAATATCCCAGTAAAAAAAAAAAATTAAAAAAAATAAAAAACACCCCAATACAACAAAATATCCCAATAAAATAAAATATAAAAGAAAATATCCCTGTAAAATCAAAATATCTCAATAAGATTGAATATCCCAGAAAAAATAAAATATCCCAATAAAATTAAATATCTCAGAAAAAAAAAAAACAATAAAAAACACCCCAATACAAAAAAAATCCCAATAAAATAAAATAGAAAGTATCCCGGTAAAATCAAAATATCCCAATAAAATTGAATATCCCAGAAAAAATTAAACATCCCAATAATATTGAATATCCCAGAAAAAAATATCCCAATAAAATTGAAAATCCCAGAAAAAATTAAATATCCCAATAAAATTAAACACCCATTAAAAAACCACCCCAATACAACAAAATATCCCAATAAAATAAAATATAAAAGTAAAATCAAACACCCAATTAAAAAAAAATACCCCAATAAAATAAAACACCCCAATAAACACAAACATCCCAGTTACCCCAGTTACCCCAGTTACCCCAGCCCCACAGGGCTCACCTGAGGAGTCGCTGCCGCCCGTGGCCCTGTCCCGGATCCCTGTGACCAGAACAGACCCAAAACTTGGATTTTCCACCCCAAATCCCCTTTGGAAAACCCCAAAACCAGCCGAGCCTCAGTTTGGGTTTGGAGCGGGGAAAAAACCCCAAAACCCCAAAAATTTGTGTGAACTGGAGGAGCAAAGGGCAGAGCTGACCCCAAAAGAGGCAAATTTGAGGTCAGATGGGAAATTTGGGATGAATTTGGGGAATTTTGGAGCCGGATGTGAGCACGGGGGAGCCCCCAGCCCTGAACTGTGGCCATGGGAGGGATTTGGGATCAGGATCCCCCTGGTGGTGCTGCACCCCAAAAAGGGACATTTTGGGGCACTTTTGGAGGTTTTGGGGTGGTGACTTCTGGGTCTTTTTGGGGCACTTCTGATTATTTTGGGATTGTGGCCTCTGGATCTTTTGGGGTTTTGAGGTTTTGACTTCTGGATCTTTTTGGGGCATTTCTGATTATTTTGGGGTTGTGGTTTCTGGATCTTTTGAGATTTTGACTTCTGGATATTTTGGGGTTTTGGGGTCGTGGCTTCTGGATCTTTTTGGGGCAGTTCTGATTATTTTGGGGTTGTGGCTTCTGGATCTTTTGGGGTTTTGGGGTTTTGACTTCAGGATCTTTTGAGGTTTTAACTTCTGGATCTTTGGGGGCATTTCTGATTATTTTGGGGTTTGTGGCCTCTGGATCTTTTGGGGTTTTGGCTTCTGGATCTTTGGGGGCATTTCTGATTATTTTGGGGTTTGTGGCCTTTGGATCTTTTGGGGTTTTGAGGTTTTGGCTTCTGGATCTTTTGGGGCATTTCTGATTATTTTGGGGTGGTGGCCTCTGGATATTTTGGGGTGGTGGCCTCTGGGCGTTTTGGGGTTTTGGGGTTTTGGGTCTGACCTTTGTCCTTGGTCCTCTGGTAGGTGACAAAGAGCACGAGCAGGGCCAGCACCACGAAGATGACGGGGGACCAGTACCGGGCTGAGACGCCCGAGGAGGCTCCTGTGGGGACAGAGGTGACCGGGGGGGACAGCCTGGGACATTCCAGGGTCCCCTCGGGAGGGTGGCAGGTGCTCTGAGGGGGTGACGCGTCCCCCAGGAGAGTGACAGGTCCTCCAGGGGTGGCGTCACCTCCCCACCATGGTGACAGATCCTGGTGACAATGACAAAACTCATTGGGACAGTGCCACGTCCCCAGAATGGTGACAGACCCCTGGGGACAATGACAATGACAATGACAGTGCCACGTCCCCACGATGGTGACAAATCCTGGTGACAATGACAATGACAATGACAGTGCCACCTGCCCATGACGGTGACAGATCCTGGTGACAATGACAATGACAATGACAGTGCCACATCCCCAGAATGGTGACAGACCCCTGGGGACAATGACAATGACAATGACAGTGCCACGTCCCCACGATGGTGACAAATCCTGGTGACAATGACAATGACAATGACAGTGCCACCTGCCCATGACGGTGACAGATCCTGGTGACAATGACAAAACCCATTGGGACAGTGCCACATCCCCACGATGGTGACAAACCCCAGGGGACAGTGCCACCTGCCTGGTGACAGTGCCACCTCCCCGGGGACGATGCCACGTCCCTGGGGACAACGCCACCTCCCCACAGTGGTGACAAACCCCTGGGGACAATGCCACCTCCCCGGGGACAATGCCACCTCCCTGGGGACGATGCCACGTCCCTGGGGACAACGCCACCTCCTCCCTTTCCCTGGAACTCACGGCTTTGGTTCCCCGCCGGTGTCACCGCCAGGTCCCCGAGGCTCCCGGGAGGGCTCGTGGTGACCCTCGGCCACGTTGTCGCCGTGTCCCCGACCCCGGCGGCCGTGCTGGGGTGTCCTGGTGGCTCCAGGGGGTCCCGTGTCCCCTCCGGGGTCTCCTCGGTGCCGTTCCCGTTCCCCGACTCCTCTTCCTGGAAGCCGAGAGCTGGGGATTTGTGGGATTTGGGATTTTTTCCGTTCTCCCCCAAATCCGGGGGTCAGGAATGGGAATGTCTGCCCCAATGTCCCCTCAGGGGCGTGGGACAGGGTTTGGGGACAGCACCAGAGGGTGAAAGGTCAGGAGGGGCCCCAAAAGGAAATTTTGGGAAAGAGGAGAGGGAGGGAAATCCCGGGAATTCTGAGGGAGAGGGAACGGGATCCCAGGAGCAGCCGGGAACCTTCCAGGTAGGATTCGGGATGGAGATCCCGGAAATTCTGCCCCCAGAAGGTTTTTGGGCCCTGGAACAGCTCCCCAGGGAATGATCCCAACCCCAAAACCTCCAGGAGGGTGTGGAAAACGCTCCCAGACAATGGGCAGGATTTTGGGGTTTTTTTGGGATTTGGGGATTTGGGGATTTGGGGATTTTTGGATTTTGGGGCTGGGTTGGATGATCCGGGTGGGTTTTTCCGGCTCAGGAGGTCCCACAAGTCTCCAAGGGGGCTGAGCTCGAGCGGAGCAGCGGCCCCACATCCTGTGGGGTTCACACCTCGCCCCCGACAACCAAAACCCCAAATCTGTCAGGTTTTCACAATGGAAAATGGGGGCTGGGGCTAAGCCGAGGCTGTTCTGAAACCCAGGAGGTTTTGGGGTTCTGCCAGCTGCAGGGAATTATAAAATACCCCAAAATATCCCAAAATATCCCCGTTTGGGGCATGGAATTGGGGGATGTGAGGTGGAAGGACCCACCAGGATCATCCAAGTCCCATTTGTGGCCCTGACGAGATTAAAACCAACAAAACCAACCCAAAACGGTCCAAAAGCCTCTCCCGATGCTCTGCTGGGGTGGGCTGGGATGGATCTGGGGAGCTGGGACAGCTCAGAAGACCCCAAAACCCTCTTGGGAACACAGCCCAGGCTCAGCAAAGCCTGGCTCAACCCAAACCTGAGCTTAACCCCCAGGAAAAGCCCTCCAGAGACCTCCCTGAGCTGCACCTGCTGCCTTCAGCCCCTTCCTCTTCCTCGTCCTCCTCATCCTCGCTGCGGCCCCGCGCCCCGAGCCCCCCGGCCCCACTCACCGGCCCCGGAGCAGAGCAGGGCGAGGCAGAGCCCCCCAAAGCCTCTCGGGCCCATCCTGCCCTGCCCGGCCCCTCGGAGCCGCCTCCCTTCCCCTTTCAGGAGAGGAAGCGGCGGTTGCTGAGAAAAGGTGGTGAAATCGGGGGAGGAACGGGCAAAAAACATCCCTGAGGTCCTTCCTCCACACCATGGATCATCTCTTCATCCCATGGATCATTGCTCCAATCCATGGATCATTGCTCTAATCCATGGATCATTGCTCCGATCCATGGATCATTGCTCCATCCATGGATCATCTCTCCATCCATGGATCATCCCTCCCTCCAATCCATGGATCATCTCTCCAATCCATGGATCATTGCTCCGATCCATGGATCATCTCTCCATCCCATGGATCATTTCTCCAGTCCATGGATCATCTCTCCATCCATGGATCATTGCTCCAATCCATGGATCATCCCTCCCTCCATCCATGGATCATCTCTCCATCCCATGGATCATTGCTCCAATCCATGGATCATCTCTCCAATCCATGGATCATCCCTCCATCCATGGATCATCTCTCCATCCCATGGATCATCTCTCCAATCCATGGATCATCTCTCTATCCATGGATCATCTCTCCATCCCATGGATCATCTCTCCAATCCATGGATCATTGCTCCAATCCATGGATCATTGCTCCAATCCATGGATCATCTCTCCATCCCATGGATCATCTCTCCGATCCATGGATCCGTTTCTCCTTGCCGTGGGATTGCTCTTCCATCCCATAGAACCATTTCTCCATTCCATGGAGGAATCCAATGGATTTGTGTTCCGGGCCGCAACGCGAGATGTTTTCCATTCCCATCTGCATGGCAGATCACCTTTGTCAAGCGGGCAGTTTTCCTTATCTCTCTCTCTGAGTGACCACACTCACACCTCCCTGGGGAGGGGACACCTGCTGATAACAGCCATGGAATGTCCCTGCATGGCTGATAAGAACTGCAGCATCCCATTGGCAGATGGGAGCCCAGAGGGAGGAGCCAAGCATTCCTGCCTGGATATAATCTGGAGATTCTGGGACACCAGCCAAGCATTCCTACCCGGATAGAATCTGGAGATTCTGGAACACCAGCACGGCTTCTGCACTGGATTCCCCAGAGGAGCAGCAGCTGCCTCTTGCCCTGGATCTGCAGAGGAAGAATCCATCCTTCTCTCCAGGATCCCTGCTCCAGCAGAACCAGCCCTGGCACTGCAGGAGGGCTGAGCCGCAATTCCAATGGTTCTGCTGCCCACACCCTGGCCCACAGGGTGTCAGCCTGGGTGCTGACGCTGGCACTGTTGGTTTGGTTCGCTGCATTCTTTATTTTATCCTTTTATTTTTTTCCTCTTTCCCTATCAAAGAACTCTTATTTCCTGCTCCCATATTTTTTGCCTGAGATCCCCTTAATTTAACATTTACAGCAATCCAGAGGGGTGGGCAGGGTTCACATTCTCCATCCCAGGGGAGGCTCCCGCCTTCCTTAGCAGCCTCCTGTCGTTCCAAACCAAGGCACTCAGGTCCACCCCAAACCCCAGATCCCAGATCCCGAACCCTGGCCCTGCAGGGATTGGTGGGGCCGAGGTTCTCTTGGGGGCTGGGGGCTGTGAAATTTAGAACGTTCCGGAGGTGGAGAAAGGGAGCAGGTGCCGAAACCACACGAGCTCTGACGGGGGGGGCATCGCTTCTTGTTCTCTTTTAACTTCCTGGGGTTTATTTTTGGTGGTTTTCGGCCCTGCGAGAAGTTGAAGTTTTTGCAAGGCTCAAAATACCGCAGGACAGAGAGAGAGAGAGAAAATGAAATTACCAAAAAGCAACTTTTTATTTATAAAATTAACCATTTGAAAAACAGTAATTTGCAAAGGTTCGCTGAGCTAGCTGTTTTAACAAATGGGTTTTCTGTGCAAAAAAAGGACGCTGGTTTGGAGCCATCCCTGGAGGTCTCCAAAGAACCTCCAGGACGTGGGTCCGGGTTTCCAGGATTGGGATTGACGGTCCTGGAGGGCTTTTCCACCCTCAGGAATTCTGGGATCCCATGGAAAAACCCTCTGAAGAGTCTCCTCCAGCCTGCCTGGGAGTCCCGGCAGCTTTGGCAGGGTTTTGGTCCTGAATTCCAGTGGGAGAGGGTGGGAAAAGGAGCCTGAATCCCACAGAGCTGCCAAAACCATGGAGAAAGTCCCCAAAATCCTCCCTGAAATCCCAAAGAGAGGGAAACTGAGGCAGCAGGGATGGGGAAGGGGAAGGGGAGATTCCAGGAGGGGGAGATCCATGAGATCCAGCTCTGGAGCGGGATCGGGGATGTTGGAGCTGTTCTGGGGCCACCTTGTGGGGTCCTCTCTCTGACCAGGGAGTGGAGACCACTTAAACCAGTTCCAGGTCCTTTAAACCAGCTCCAGGTCTTTTAAACCAGTTCCAGGGTTTTTAAACCAGTTCCAGGGTTTTTAAACCAGTTCCAGGTCTTTTAAACCAGTTCCAGGGTTTTTAAACCAGTTCCAGCTCATTCTAAATCAGTTCTGATTCTTGTAAACCAGGTCTATACTCAGTAAAATAAAACTTTAAACCACTTCCAGGTTTTTTAAACCAGTTTCATGTTATTAAACCACTTCCAGGTCCTTTAAACCAGTTCCAGGTTTTTTAAACCAGTTTCATGTTCTTAAACCAGCTCCAGGTCTTTTAAACCAGTTCCAGGGTTTTTAAACCAGTTCCAGCTAATTCTAAATCAGTTCTGTTTCTTGTAAACCAGGTCTATACACACTAAAATAAAACTTTAAACCACTTCCAGGTTTTTTAAACCAGTTTCATGTTCTTAAACCAGCTCCAGGTCTTTTAAACCAGTTCCAGGGTTTTTAAACCAGTTCCAGCTTATTCTAAATCAGTTCTATTTAATGTAAACCAGGTCTATACTCACTAAAATAAATCTTAAAATTACTTCCAGGTTTTTTAAACCTGTTTCATGTTCTTAAACCAGTTCCAGATCCTTTAAACCAGTTTCATGTTCTTTAAACCAGTTTCATGTTCTTTAACCTTTTCCAGTCCTTTAAATCAGTCTCTTGTTCTTTAGACCAGTTCTGGGTCCTTCTAGACCAGCTCCAGGCCGGTCATGGTGGCATTTTCTGCTGTCCCACCACCCACCTGCAAGGACAGACGGACACAAGCTTGGTTTGGGGTCCTGGGGGCTGATCCCAGCCTTGGGGGGAGATCCAGGGTTTGGTTTAAGGCTCTGGACCCCTCTGTGCCCGTCCCCGCTCCAGGGGTTCCGTCCCCCAGCCCGGGCTCACCTGGTCTGGACGCTTGACCAGGGAATAAATGGTTGAGGAGGGTCCCCCTTCCGCTGGTTTGGCTTTGGCTCCATCAGGGACGCACCGGGGGAGAGGCTTTTAAAAGTTTTAAAATTAAAAAAAAAAAAAAAAATTAAATTTTAAAAGCTGGAAAAATGATCCCAAATCCAGAAACCCCACAAAGAGCCGCCTCCGGAGGTGTTTCCCATCCCAAGGCCAGGTTGGACCATCCTGGGACCGTGGGAAGCGTCCCCACCCACAGAATGGGACGATTTTAAGCCCTAGAACCCGCGTTTTATTCTGATCCCTCCAAAACCGAGATTCTGGGGCTGGGCACGGAGTTTTGGGCAAGTTCGGGTGCCCTTGGGCCACCTCCAGCTGTGGCGCTTCCCACTGGGAATTCTCAAAAGGAGCCAAGGATTGCCCAGCTGTCCCCAGGGTGTCCCCAGGGTGTCCCCAGGGTGTCCCCAGGGTGTCCCCAAGGTGTCCCCAGGGTGTCCCCAAGGTGTCCCCAACCCTGGACTCACCTGCTGGGAAGGCCCCACCTCGGCGTACACGGTTGAGTGGTCGTTTGCGGCCCCTGCGACTCGGGAAAGAAAGCGGGAATTTGGGGATTTGGGATGCAGGGAATGCGGGAATCCCAACCTCAGGAGTCCGGGCTTGGGCAAAACCTCGACCCCGAAGCCCCTCGGGGGTGCTGGAGGTGGGAATTGCTCCTCATCCCACCCTCCCTGGCGCCGTGGGGTCGGGATGAGCTTCCAGCACCAAGGACAGGGAAAATCCGCCTTTAAATTTGGTTTAAATCCCAAATTCCCGGCTGCTTTTTTGGAGGACAAATTCCGTTTGTTTCTCCTCCATGTGGTCCCCTCATTGCTCATGGAACAGAGCGGGGAAAGGGGGATTTAAACCCCTCAAAATCCAATTTTTGGGATAAACTTCCCATTGGAATTCCTGGGTGAGGAGGTGGGGATTGGACACAGCTTGGACTCGGTGGTCCTGGAGGGATTTTCCAACCTTGGGGATTCTGGAATTCTTGTCTGGACTGAGTTCCCAAGTGGAATTCCTGGCTTTCCCCCCCAAAATGTCTCTTATTGTATTTTATTTTTCCCCAAATTCCCTCTTTTTTTACATGATCCCACGGCTGCGCTCCCAGGTCCCCCTTGGTGGTCTGGGATGAAGTTTTCCGGCAAAAAAATGGAAGGAAAATGGGATTTCGGGAATCTGGGATCATCCCCTGGGACCAGCCCTTCCCGCTCCCCACCAGGACGGAGGGGTCTGGGTCCTTCAGCTCCGATCCCAAACCACAGCACCGGGGGTGGTTCCCCTGATCCTGAATGCAATTCCCTGGCTATTCCCGCCAGGAAAAAGGGCAGGAAACTGCCCCAAAACCCCACCTGTGTCCGCAGGTTTCAGCTGGGGGACGCGGAATTTCTCCCAGCCTGGGGGAGATGCGACAGAATCAGAACCACAAATCCACCCCAAATCGCCCCAAATCTGCCCCAAATCCACCCCAAATCCGCCCCAAATCCGCCCCAAATCTGCCCCAAATCCACCCCAAATCCACCCCAAATCCGCCCCAAATCCGCCCCAAATCTGCCCCAAATCTGCCCCAAATCTGCCCCAAATCAGCCCTATCCTGGCTCCGTCCCCCATCCCAGGTCCCACCTCCTGCTCCCCAGGCTCCAGGGATGGTTTTCCACGCTCACCTTTGGATTTCCACAAGAGCATGAAGAAAATCAACAAAAACGCCGCAGCTAAAATCCCGGCCAAGACAAAGAACCCGCTCCTGAGCCCGACCTGGCTGCTGGAGAGGGCGCCTGGAAAAGGGAGGAGATGCAGAAGATCTCAGGGGAGGGGGATCAGCCCATCCCAACCTCAACATTCCCATCCCAATCCCCAAATCCAACCTTTCCATGGCTCTCAGGGGAGCAGGATCAGCCCACCCCAAACTCAACATTCCCATCCCATCCCAACTTCAACATTCCCATCCCAACCTCAGTGTTCCATCCCATCTCATCTCCAAATCCCAATGTTCCCATGGCTGTCAGAAGATTGGGATCAGTCCATCCCAACCTCAACATTCCCATTCCTATCCCATCCCATCCCATCCCAACCCCAAATCCCAGCTTTTCCTGCTCTCAGGGATCAGGATCAGCCCAGCCCATCCCCAAATCCCAGCTTTTCCTGCTCTCAGGGATCAGGATCAGCCCATCCCCAAATCCCAGCTTTTCCTGCTCTCAGGGATCAGGTTCAGCCCACCCCACCTTTCCCCGCCTGTCCCCGGCTCTCACCTGTGCAGAGCACCCCGGGGCTGGTGATGGTGACGCTCCTGCTGCTGACGGGGTTCCGGGCCGTGCACGTCAGCGGCTCCGGCTCCTCCTGGGCTGTTTTGTTCACCAGCAGCACCACAGAGCTCCCGTCCCACGTGCGATTCCCCACCCTCCAGGTGTAGGAGACGTTCCCGAAGCCGGCGCCGGGCGCGGAGCAGCGCAGGGAGGAGCTGCAGCTCCCGCCCGAGCAGTTCTGGGCCTCGCAGGTCACCGTGGGCTCTGCCAGCTCCTCTGGGGGCACAGGGGGGTCACAAACCTCTCCTTTAGTGTGAAACCCCCCAAAACAGCACCGAAAGCACCCCCAAACCAGCACCAAAAGCATCCCCAAACCAGCACCAAAAGCATCCCCAAAACAGCACTGAAAGCACCCCCAAAACAGCACCGAAAGCACCCCCAAAACAGCACCGAAAGCACCCCCAAAACAGCACTAAAGCACCCCCAAAACAGCACTGAAAGCACCCCCAAAACAGCACTGAAAGCACCCCCAAAACAGCACTTACTGAACACCCGCAGGGTGAAGGTGGATATTTTATTCTCAATGGTTACAGAGTAGGTCCCGGCATCCTCCATCCTCAGCTGGGAGATGGTGAGCGCGAGGCCGTTCTCAGAAACAGCAAAACGGGTTTTGAATTTGTCTTTCAAAAATATGACGTGAAGAGGATCCTTAAATGCCACAGTCACTATGGGTTCATTCCCAAAAGACCAGAGCGCTGCATTTCCATCTGGGTTGTGGGTGCGGAAGGTCACGGACCCGCCCAGGACCCCGATCACCTCCTTGGGGTCACCGGCGCTCACTGGGGAGAGAAAATGGGGAGGGAACATGAGATGGGGGTGGGATGGAGGTGGGATGAAATGGGATGAAGCTGGGATGAAAAGCTGAGATTAAGGTTGGATGGAGGCAGGATGAAGCTGGGGTGAAGGAGTGCTGAGCATGGGCTGGAGACGGGATGAAGATGGGCTGAAGATGGGAAGAAAAGGGGAAATGAAAGTGGGATGAAAAGCTGGGGTGAAGTTGGGATCAAGTTGGGATGAAGCAGCTGAACCCAGAGGACGAAGCGGCTGAACCCAGAGGATGAAGCGGCTGAGCCCAGAGGACGAAGCTGCTGAACCCAGAGGATGAAGCGGCTGAGCCCAGAATGAAGCGGCTGAGCCCAGAGGATGAAGCGGCTGAACCCAGAGGATGAAGCGGCTGAACCCAGAGGATGAAGCCCATCCGGGCTGGGGCTGTTTGGGGGCTCATGGGGGGCTCATGGAAGGGTCCCTGGGTGAAGGAAGAGCACGAGGCCACCCCCAGGCCGAGCCCCCGCAGCCTCGTGAGCAGCCTCGCGCCAGGGAGGCTGGAGAGGAACTGAGAGGGAAAGGAGAATGAGGAGGAGCTGGAGACAGCCTGGCCCTGGGCACTGCCAGGGCTGCGCGGGGCAGCTCCACCACGGCTCCTCCAGGCTGAGCACTGCCCGTGGCCCCGGGGAAGGGAACCTGGAAACCGCGGGCTCGCCCCAACAGCTCCATGAACTTCTCACGTTGGGGGCACCAGACCTGGTGGGATCTCAGCATTCCAGGTGGGATCTCAGCATTCCAGGTGGGATCTCAGCACTCCAGAGATGAGAACCCTCCCACGCTCCTTTGGATGCAGCCCAGGAGAAGGTCCAGGATCCCTCTGGACCCATCCCTTCCCTCCAGTGACCACAGCACGGCCTTGGCTCACCAATTCAAGGAGGAAGGAGTTGTTTTTGTTATTTTTGCAACTTCCCATTTCCAATTAACTGTGTCACCCCATTTATACTGGGAATGGAGTTCTCCTTCCCAGTTTTTCTAACAGGGAACTGATCCTGCCCCAGCCCCGAGGTCAGGCTCGGAATTTCTGTCTCCCTCAGCCTCAGGCACCCCCGGGACACGGACAGAGGAGCACATGGCAGGAAAAAGCTGCAGGTGAAGATAAACTGGCAGGAAAAACAAAACCACGGGAATGGTTCACATGATAAACCCCCCAGAGGCTGTGGGGAAGGGCTGGGGCTGAACCTTGCCCAATTCCCTTCATTTAAGCCAAGAAACACCCCAGGATGAGACCTCCAAAAACCGGGAGGCAACGTGGAGAGGAGCAGGAGCTGAAGGCAGAGCAGGATGTCCGGAGAACATCTGGAGCAGAGGCTGGACCAGAGGTGGACACAGATATGGATATCATCACCTCTCTTCAGAGGGTTCCCATGGCCAGGAGAGAGGCCAGGGAGTCTTTTCCCCTGGTTGTCCCATTTTTCCCCCTGGTTGTCCCATTTTTCCCCTGGTTGTCCCATTTTTCCCCATGGTTGCCCAATCCTCCACCCCTCTGGAGCCAACCCCACACGTCCCCACCCTCGTGGGGTCCCCAAATTCACCCCAAAGCCCCCATGAGCTCCTTCCCAAGGGACAAGGAGCGCCGGGCACGTGTAAAGGGGAGCGAGGACGGAGCCTGGAGGTGAAAATGGAAGGGAGAAGGTTGGAGAGGGCTTGGAAAGGTTGGGAAGGTTCGCTCTGAGCACCAAACTCCCAGCTCAGGGACTCCAGCAGGACAGGGAGCTCCTGGAGCTGCTCCTGGAATTCTGGAGAGGTTTGGATTTGGAGGGAACTTAAAATGATCCCGTTCCACCTCCCAGAACCTTCCAGCATCCCAGCTGGCTCCATCCTGGCCTTGTTCACTCCAGGGATGGTGAATCCATGGAATAACTTCTGCCAGGAGCTCCTGGGCAGCAGCTGGCCAGAGATGGACCCCAGAGATGGACCCCAGAGATGGACCCCAGAGGTAAACCCCAGAGATAGACACCAGAGATAAACCCCAGAGATGGACCCCAGAGATGGGCACCAGATATGGACCCCAGAGATGGACACAGAGATGGACCCCAGAGATGGACCCCAGAGACGGACCCCAGCCCTCTCCCAGCAGGTTTCCATGGCACCAGGAGCTCCACGGCAGCCCTGGATCCCAACGTTGGGCACAAATCCACCCCATGGAGCTGCTCTGCTGGTCCCAACCATCCCTCGACTCCAAAAACCCCAAAACCACCCCAAGATCTCCTTCCCAGGGGACCCGGCACTCACCGGTTTGGTGGAGGAGCACGAGGATGGCGAGATGAGGGATCCAAAACACCTCCATGGGTGTCCGGAAACGGAGCAGATTTTGGGGCTCCAGCACCCAAAACTGCGCACCCTGAAGAGAAAGAGGAAGAGCGCCTGCGCGACTTTTCAGTGCTTGCTGGGAGGAAGTGACTGTGGCGACAGTGGCGCATCAAGGAGAAGCAATTCACACTTCAAAAATGGAAACTTCAGGTGTTGAGAAAACCAAAAACCGCTGAGTTTTCCATGGAAAGATAATGGTGGACCAAGAGTCCGTGTGGGACAAATGGCTCAGGTGCCCCGAGGGACCGGCGCCGGTTCCCTCAGCCTTGGCCATAAAGGAGCCGCTCCAGTCCCCTCGGTCCCCCCCAAAAGCCACCCCCAAACATGGGACAATGACAATTTTGGGAAACATCGCTTCCCCAGTCAGGATTATTCAGGGAAGGTCACATGAAGACGGTCGTGGCAAAATTTTGGGGTGAGAGGGAAGTGAGCTGGAGCAGATTAAAAAATGTTCTAAAACGTTCATTAAAAATAGATTTAAAATCCTAAAAACCAGCCAGGTTCCTCTGCCCCAGCGAGGAACTGGGAGCTGCTGACCCAGACTGGTCTGGGGTGGAAGGGACCTTAAGGACAAGATTTTGGGGCTGGAAAGGGGATTTGGGGGCTGGAACGAGGAGGATTTAGGGGCGGGAACAGGGAGGATTTTGGGGCTGGAATGGGAAGGATTTTGGGGTTGGAACAGGGATTTTGGGGCTGGAAAGTGCATTTTGGGGTTGGACATTCCTCCCCAAAGCTCCCGGTCCTGCTGCTGGGCTGCCCGAGCTGGGCACAGCGGAGCCATCGCGGTGTCCCCAAGTGCCCCCGGCGCTCGCTGCAAAGGGAAAGCAAAACCCCCCAAAAACCCCAAAATTGCCCTCCCGGGGCGATCCAAAGGAATTCCCTCCGAGCTTTGGGGCTGCGAGCGCCGCAGCCCCGACGTGTCCTTGTCCCCTCTGCCACAGGGGCGGCCGGGGGTGCCAGCTCCCCCCGGAGGAGGAGGAGGAGGAGGAGGAGGAGGAGGAAGGAGCCGGGGCAGAGGAAGTCCCCGGCGGGCGCTCGCAGCCCCGAGGGGTCCCCGCTCCGCTCCGAGATGTCCCCGCGCGGGGGTCGCCGCTGTCCCCCCGCGCTGCTGGCGCTGCTGCTGGGCCTGGCCGGGAGCCGAGGTGAGGAGGGGGCGCGGGGGGCCCGGGGGCGCCGCGGGGAATTGGGGAATGGCGGGGAATTGGGGAATGGCGGGGAATCGGGGAATGGCGGGGAATTGGGGAATGGCGGGGAATTGGGGAATCGCGGGGAATTGGGGAATCGCGGGGAATTGGGGAATCGCGGGGAATCGGGGAATCGCGGGGAATTGGGGAATGGCGGGGAATTGGGAATCGCGGGGAATTGGGAATCGCGGGGAATTGGGGAATCGCGGGGAGCAGCCGGAGCGGCGCTGGCCAGAGGGGCCCGGGGGATGGAGAGGGGCTGCGGCTGCGGCTTTGGGGGATTCTCCTCGCTTCTCTCAGCCCCCCCTTGGCCAGCGAGAGCCGAGCCGGGCCGGGCCCTGACGCGGGGCCGGTTCCCCTTCCTGGGATGTGGAGTTTGCCTGAAAGTCGCGACTTCCCGGGCTCTGGTTCAGGATTCCCGGAATGCGAAAATGCGCCTGTGTCCCACGCTGTGACCGTGGGAGGATCGCTGTGCCTGGCGCCGGAGAGGGAACCCCAGTGGGAGTGGACAGAGATCCACTGGGGGGTGAGAATGGACCCAGGAATGCAGCAGCGGATCCTGACAGCCCCCAGGGATGGAGATGCCTCCTACCTCGTAAGTCCTTTCCATGGGAGAGTGAAATTCCATCGGGGAAACCTCTCCCTGTGCATCTCCCCGGTTCGCAGGGATGATAACGGGCTCTATTGGGCCGAGTTTGAGAGAAGGCCAGTGATTTCAGTCCGGTGCTTCCGAGTGTCCGTGTGGGGTGAGTGGATGGGTCCTTCTGTCGCCTGTCCCTCTGTGTCCCCGTGTCCCTGTGTCCCTGTGTCCCCCTGTCCCCTGTCCCTCTATCCCTGTGTCCCCCTGTCCCTCTGTGTCCCCGTGTCCCTCTGTCCCTGTGTCCCTCTGTCCCTGTGTCCCCCTGTCCCCTGTCCCTCTGTGTCCCCGTGTCCCCCTGTCCCCTGTCCCTCTGTGTCCCCCTGTCCCCGTGTCCCTCTATCCCTGTGTCCCTGTGTCCCTGTGTCCCTCTGTCCCCCTGTCCCCCTGTCCCCTGTCCCTCTGTCCCCCTGTCCCCGTGTCCCCGTGTCCCCCTGTCCCCTGTCCCCGTGTCCCCGTGTCCCCTCTCAGCCCCGCTGTCCCCGCAGACCCCGTCCCGCAGCCGGAGCTGAGATCCCAAATCCTGGAGCGGGAGCGGGGCTGGTGCCGCCTGGCCCTGCTCTGCTCCAGCCCCGGGAACGTCTCCTACAGCTGGGCCTGTGCCGGGGCTGGCCCGGGGCCGATCCCGGGGCCGATCCCGGGGCCGATCCCGGGGCCGATCCCGGGGCCGATCCCGGGGCCGATCCCGGGGAGCCCCTCCCGGCTGCTCCGGAGCCTCCCCGAGGGCGCGGAACCCCAAATCTGCCTCTGCAACGTCAGCAACCCCGCGGGGTGGAGCGCGGCCCGCGCCGCCCTCACCTGCCCAGGTGAGCTCCCCGCGGGTCGCGGGGCCGGCAGGGACACAAACAGTGGTTTTAGTGCTGAAAAATATTACGTAGAAATCGTTTATGGAGGGGTAAATTATATAATTTTAAATTTATTTTATTTTGTGTCTTTTATTTTGTATATTACATACATTTTGCATGTAATATACATAATTTTTGTATGCATTCTGTGTAAAATCTATAGTTATGTACATAAAATCCATTTATATCTATAAAAGATGTAAGTATATATAATAGATATTTATATAATACACTTTTATATATAATGCATACCTATTTTTTATATATAATGGATAGTTATTTTATATATAATGGATAGTTATTTTATATATAATGGATAGTTATTTTTATATATAAATATACTTGTTTTATGTATTAAATGCATTATATATAATATATATAATATATATATTATATAAACTTATTTTTATATCCCTAATCCATAATTATTTATAAATTTTTTATTCTATATAAGGCAAAAATATCAATTTAGGGACTCACGGAATCCTGGGCTGGTTTGAGTGGGAAGGGAACCACAAACGCCAGCCCAGTTCCAGGATTCTGGGATTCTTTTCCAGTCATTCCAGGGAATTGCAGCCACTGGAGGCCGCTGGCCGTGGCCGTGGCCGAGGGGCTGACCCTGCTCCTCGTGGGCTTCGGCTGCTGGTGGAGGGAGAACTCCCGGGAAGGTTTGTCAGCAATGTCGGGGCAGGATCCCAAATCTGGGGGCTCTGACGCCAAACCAGCCCTCGGAACCCCAAAATCTGGGAGTTCTGGAATCCAAAAAATGCCCCGGAATGCCCCAAATCCCGCCCGTTTCCTTGCAGGATAACGGGGGTTACGGGCGCTTCCCAAACCCCGCCGGCCACCAGCGCCCCCGAAACCCCGGAATTCCCATCCCCGTGGAATTCTCCTCCTGGAAACTCCAGCGGCCACTGGGATCCATGGAATTGAAATATCCAGAAATTCGGCTTTTTCTCCCCAAGATTCGACCCCCAGCTGCGCCTTGGAGCAAAGATTCGGGGATGGAAAACTCCGGAAGGGATGGATTTGGGATTGGGCCAGTGGGATGGGTGAGAGTGGGAATTCTGTGGGGTTTTTAAGGGTTTGGAAATTTGGGAATTCTTTTCTTTTATTATTTTTTTTTTTATTGGTGCAAATACAGCTGAGCTGCGCAATGAACTCGTTTAATTAATTAATTGGCTGATTAGAGCCTGAATTACACCTCGGGCGCAGGGAGGGAGCGGGAATTTTTTTGGGAACTGGAATTCTGGGCTGGAATTCCGTGTGGGGATGGAGTGGGAGAGGTGACCCCGGGATCGCGATTTTCCTTGGGATCGCGATCCAAAGGGGCGGCGCCTCCCCTCCCTCATTCCAAAAACCCTCGTGACCGCTCCCGGGCGTTAATTGGGATCATTTACCGGGCGTTAATTGGGATCATCCACCGGGAGGGAATTTAGGGAATTGCGGCATTCCCGGTTTTTCCCCGGCGTTTTGGGGTGATCCCAACGCTTCCCCTGCTGGTGGAAGCCGGCGCTGATGGACGGGTGGGTGCGGGATTGGGCGGGAAAAGCTCAGGATTGATGAAAAGCGTGAAAAACCCTTTGGAAAAGGCGCTGGGAATGCCTGGGTGACATCTCCTGGAATCGTGGAAAATCCCGGTTGGAAAAGAGCATCCGAGCCACCCCAAAATCCAGAATTTTCCCTGAAATCCATCCCAAAATCCCCCCCTGGAGCAGCTCCAGCCCCTCCTCATCCCAAAGGACGAGCGCTGATGCCTCCGTCGGGGCGCACTAATTCATTCTAATGACCCTCATTTGCATACCGGCGTTAATTTGCAGCCCTCCAATCGCCGTCCCCGTTCCTCCTCTCTCGCTTTTGGCGAGGCGACACCGGCGGGGACGGGGACAGCCCCGGGCCGGCCCCAAGTGGGTCAGGGCGCAGCGGGGGTCCCTTTGTCCCCCTTTGTCCCCCTTTGTCCCCCTTTGTTCCGCTTTGTTCCGCTTTGTTCCCCCTTTGGTCGCCGCCCCCCGCCCGTGGGAAGGCGCCGAGGGCCGTTTGTCCCCAGCCGGGGGACAGCGAGGGGACAGCGAGGGGACAAAGGCGCCGAGTGTGGCCGGGGGGAGGAAGGGAGGAAGCCGGGCTGGGATTCCGGGATCCTGGAATTCTGGGATTCTGGGATTCTGGAATACTGAGATTCTGGGATCCTGGGATTCTGGGATTCTGGGATCCCGGGATTCTGGGATTCTGGGATTCTGGGATCCTGGGATTCTGGGATTCTGGGATTCTGGGATCCTGGGATCCCGGGATTCTGGGATTCTGGGATTCTGGGATTCTGGGATTCTGGAATCCTGAGATTCTGGGATTCTGGGATTCTGGGATCCTGGGATTCTGGGATTCTGGGATTCTGGGATCCTGGGATCCTGAGATTCTGGGATTCTGGGATTCTGGGATTCTGGGATCCTGGGATTCTGGGATTCTGGGATTCTGGGATTCCGGCCCCTCCTCGGCGGCCCCGGGAGATCCCGCGGGGATGGTTTGGGGATGGGGGAGGATCCCGGCAGGGAGCCGGGGTCGAGCCCGCCTGGCCAGACAGGGGTCAGTCGGTGTCCATCCGGTGTCCATCCGGTGTCCATCCGGTGTCCATCCAGTGTCCATCCGGTGTCCATCCGGTGTCCATCCAGTGGTCATCCAGTGATCAGCCAGTGGAATGTCCAGGAATTCCTCAGACACCTCCAGGGATGGGGTCCAGCCTTCCCAATCCTTTTTCCATGGAAAAATCATCCCAAATTTCCAGCCCTGGCACAGATCGAGGCCGTTCCCTCTTGTCCTGCCCCATTCCCTGGGCTCAGATCCCAAATCCCCTCCTGGCTGCCCCCAGGCCTTGGGGTCACTCTGGTCACTCACAGTGACCCTTGGGGTCGGTGTCCCACTGGCCATCGGGACAATGGTGGGGTCCTGGATGGATCTGGGGAGACTTGAGGCATTTGGGGGAGTCGAGGTATCTTTTAGGGTGATTTGAGGGGTTTGGGGAGTCTGGGTAGGTTCTGGAGGAGATTTGAGGGATTTTGAGGGGTCCCAGATGGTTTTTGTTGAGGATTTGATGGATTCTGGGGGGGATCTGGGTAGGTTTTGTTGAGGATTGGAGGGGCTTTGGGGGATCCATGGGGCGCTGTGTCCCTGGCATCTCAGGGGCTGTGTGTGACACCCTTGTGACATCCTGTCACCATGCAGAGTGTGGTTTCGGGTCGAGAAGAGGAAGAGGAAGCTCCATGACGTGATCTCCCCGTTCCCCTTCAAGCCCTGGGTTCCGGGGGGTTCCTGGTGGGGTTCCAGCCTTGGGGTTCCTTGGGGAGCAGGGGGGTCCCACCTTGAGGAGGGTCCCACCCTGGGTGCAGCCGTGTCCCACCCTCGCTGAGGTGACGCTGGTGACGGAAGATGGCGCCGGGGCTGGCGCTGAACCTCCTCCTCCTCCTCCTCCTCCTCTTCCTCCGCTCCCTCCTCTTCGCCGTGCCAGGTACGGGGGGCCGGATGAGGGGCTGGGCTGGGCACTGAGTGGCTTTGGGGACTCTGGCCTGAACCCGTCCTGTCCCCACAAGGTGCCACCACCGGGTCCCTCCCCATGGGAGCCACCGCGCCCTGGGGGGATGGACTGTCCCACGTGGAGTCACAAAAAACCAGAAATTTTTGGGAATTTGGGGTGGGAAAATTCAAAATGCTGGTCCTGCCCCCTCTGCATGCAAAGGGCTCCAGAAAGGGAGGAGCTGTTTGAATTTAATTTTTAATATTTATTTGCTTTTTGAACGTGTCTGGAATTCCAGGTGGGATGAGACCTGGGGAAGGATGAGCAACCCAGCTCCACCGTCTCCGGTTTTTTTTTGGCAGCCCAGGCACAAGAGCCCCAACGCTTGGAGGTGACCGGAGCCGTGGGCGGGGTGGCGTTTCTGAACCCCCAAAGGCCCCAAAATCCCTCAAAATACTCCCAAATCCACTGGCGCTGGCAAAACCAGCTGAGGATCGCCATCCAGAAGAGGGGGGAGCTGCCCAGGTACCCCCAGAGGCGCTTCGAGGGGCGCCTGGAGCTCCAGGAGGACGGAGCCCTCAGAATGAGCAACCTGAGCCTCGAGGACAGCGGCGAGTACCAGCTGTACCTGGAGGATGACACGGGCAGGGAGAGCGTCCAGAGGGTCCTGCTGAGCGTCTACGGTGAGTCTGGGGACAGGGGATTGTCCCGGGGGGCGTTGGGGACGTTGTGATGGCCTGGGCATTGTCCCAGAGCCCCAGGAGGACGTTATGACATCCTGGGGATTGTCCCAGAGCTCCAGGAAGTCCAGCTGAGGGTCTACGATGAGTCTGGGGACAGGGAATTGTCCCAGAGCTCCATGGGTGGGCTGGGGACATTGTGACATCCTGGTTGTCCAAGAACCTCACGGGGACATTGTCCCAGAGCCCCAGGAGGACGTTATGACATCCTGGGGATTGTCCCAGAGCCCCACGGGGGGGACTGGGGACGTTGTGGTGTCCTGGGGATTGTCCCAGAGACCTCATGGGGGCATCATGACGTCCTGGACACCGTCCCAGAGCTCCGGGGGGACTTTGTGCCACCCTGGCCTCTCCTGCAGGCCTGGTCCCGAAGCCGCGCGTGACGGCCACCACCAGCGGTGACCCCCAGGTGTGCAACACCACCCTGAGCTGCTCCGTGGCCCTCCAAGGGGTCACCTACGAGTGGATCCCGCCCCAGAAGCCCCTGGCGAAGGAGGGCCCCGTCCTGGAGGTCTCCATCAACCCCGCGGTGGAAACCTACGTGTGCAAGGTCAGCAACCCCGTGTCCTCCAGCACCGCCTCGCTGACCTTCCGGCGGCCCTGCACCTGGACAGGTACGGCCAGGGCGGGCCTGGGCTTTGGGGTGTCCCCAGAGGGGTCTGGGGGGGATCTTTGGGGGGACTTTCAGAGCGATCCCGTAGAATTGTTGGGGTTGGGAAGGAGCTCCGAGGTCGTCGGTCCAATGTGGGACTGACCCCTCCTGACCACCCGGGGGGATCTCCAGGGGTTCCTCGGGCACCTCCAGGGATGGACACCCCAAACCTCCCTGAGCCCCTTCCAAGGCCTTTTCCCCATTTCCAGGAGGAATTTCCCCAAATTTCCCACCCCGAGCCTCCCCTGGCACAGCTCGAGGCCGTTCCTTTGTCCTGGTTTTGGATTCCGCCCCAGAATTGACTCCACTGTGGTGTTGGAAGATCCCTGAACCCCAAAACTGAGCCCAGAGGGGCTCTGGAGGTCCCTGAACTCCAAAAATGACCCCATGGTGTATTGGGGGGTCTCTGAACCCCAAAAATCAGTCTGGGAGGGCTCAGGGGGTCCCCGCGCCCCCTTAATGATCCCTGGGAGCAGATCCCAAGTGGGTCCGAGGGGTGGGGGATCCCTTTTCCCTCCTCCCGTGGGTTTGGGGGGTGGATTTGGGGACCACCCTGGAGCTCCTGGATCTGCCTCCAGATGAATCCTCCTCATCCTCCTCACCCGCGGCCTGCGCCACGCCCAGCGCCCTGGTGGCCCTGGGACACCTCGTCCTCCTCTTCCTCCTGCTCACCGTGGCTTGAGGAGCCCGCGGGTGGCGCCTCCGGTGACGTCCTCACCTTCCACCGCCACGGGACCAAGATCCAGACGGGGATCCCGAAATCCTCCGGGCGCGGGAAAACCGCGGGCGCGCGAGGGAACGGAGTCACCGGGACGGTTCAGTTTGGGGTCACTCTGGAAATCCTCCTCCCCCTCGTCCCAAAACCTGTGGGGAGGCCCAATCCGAGCCCTTCCCGGGCTTCCCTGGAATTCTGGGGGATCATTTTCTTGTTGTCATGGCATTTGGTACTCTCTGGGAGGGAGGGTTTGGGGTTGGTTTTGGATTTCCCAAATGCTTCATTGCACATTAAATTCTATGTCCTGGAGACCACATCTTTGGGATTTTTCTGGGTTTTTGTCTGGGCTGGAAAATTGGGGTTTTGGGGGGGATTTTTTGGCTTTTCTTGGCCATTTCCAGGTTGAAAATTTTCCTTTTGGGACCTGGGGGTTGAACTGGTGGAGAAATCCATGGAGAAATCCAGCCTGGCCATGGGAATTCCAGGTGGGATTTGTGCCTCTAAAATCCCACATCTTTGGGATTTTTCTGGACTTTTGTCTGGGCTGGGACATCCCACGGCTCAGGGATCGGGGGGTGATGGAAGAAGCTTGGAGATGTTTCCCCCCCAGCCCCATTTTTGGGGACAAAATCCCGTCCTCTGTCCCCCAGAGGAGGATCTGGCACCGGAGGGTGGGACACGGATCCAGCGGGGTGGGAAGAAATCTCGGGAATGACTGAGATGATCCCTCAGCCTCCAAAAAAACAAAAACCCTGGGAAAGTTTGGGACACTTCCAGCTCCACCAACCCAGCCCAGAAAAGGGGAAAATCCGGGGTTTCACCTCCATAAATCCCAAAAAGTTCCGCTTCGGGCAAAGATTCCCAAAGATTCCTTGGAATCATCCAAGGGTCAACGGGGACCTCCTTGGAAAATTCCGAGCGATTCCAGCCCCACCTGAGGAGCAGCTCGGGACAATTCCTGCTCTTTGGGTGATGATTTTAACACCAAAGTTGATTTTTCCAGTGATTTTAGCCCCTTGGAAATATTTTTCTGGGGTCTTGGTCCATTCCCTTGTGGAGATTTCGAGCTTTTATTCCACTAATAAAATCCAGCATATCCAAAAAAAACCTCTGGAAATTAATAAACATTGATCCTGCTGCTGAGTTTCCAGCCAGAAAATTCCAGGATGAGCTGATGGGGAGAAGAGAGGATTTGGGATCATCGTTTCCACTTAAAAGAGGTTTTTCCCTGCCATTTTTAGTTACTTGTTCCCAAAAATGTTTCCTGAAAGGAATTTTCCTCTGGATGATTTCACTTCATTAATTTTTCCCTGCCCGATGCCAGCCAAGCCCAGAGGGGGAAAATCGGGGTTTTGGGGGGGATTTTTTGGCTTTTCTTGGCCATTTCCAGGTTGAAAATTTTCCTTTTGGGACCTGGGGGTTGAACTGGTGGAGAAATCCATGGAGAAATCCAGCCTGGCCATGGGAATTCCAGGTGGGATTTGTGCCTCTAAAAACACCCCAAAACACCCCAAAATACCCTCAAAAACCCCAAAATAGCCCCAAACACCCCATAACCAATGACTCTGCCACCCCAAAATCCTCCCACGCTCCCATTCCAGAAGTTTCCAGGAGAACCACCGCTGTTTGTCCTGGATTAATTCATCCTGCGATTCCCCATCTGTATTTTTTCTGTAAAAGTCTGATTTTTGAGAAATGGTGGCTTTGGGGTTTTACCTATCAGGTGCTTTCTGAGCAAGGAAGGAGGAGGAGCCTCCCAGGAGGTTCCGGGTGGGTTTTTCTGGGTGGTTTTGGGGTTTTTTTGTCATTCAAAAATCATTTCCCGGCAGCAAAACCTCGGGGGAAACTCTGAGCTGGGCTTCCCTGGAAAGCAGCGGGATGTGACCCAATCCTGGGATTGGATTTGGGTTAAAATCCTGGAATTTTCATCCCTGGAGGTGTCCGTGGAACAGCAAGGTGGGAGCTGGTGGCATCTTGGATTGTTGGATCCTGGAGCTCTTCTCCAGCCTCAGGCATCCTGGAATTCCCTCTCCATCCACACCCTGAAAACCGGGACAAGCGGTGAAATTTGGAGAAAGAAAAAGGCAAAAACCTCGGATTTCAAAGCTGTTCCACCAAAACCAGTGGAGATTTTCCAGCAGCAGATCCATGACTGGGTTTTTTCCGGCCTTTCCCATCCATTCCACCAGGAAGGACCATCCCCATCCCCAGCTGATCCCAAATCCACCCAAATTCACCCGGATCGAGGATTTGGCTTCTCCCAGGTGAGTTTCTGGGGATCTCCCGTCCCTCTCCTCCTTCTGTGGCTCCCATGGAGCGCCAAGCTGGGATTTTCCCGGGAAATTTGGGGATTTCTCACCTTTCTGGGTGGTCCCACCCCTGGGGGGATGGAGCAGATTTTGGGATGCTCCGAGGAATCGCCCCCATCCCTTAGTGGGATCGCTTTGAAACTTCCCCCTCTCCAGAGCTGGAAAAATCCATTAAATTCCTCCAAAACCGGATTTTTCCTCTTTTTTTCAGAGCAGCCTGAGGACCCCTCAGCGGGATGATGGAATTCTGGCGGAAAAACCAAACCCATTTTCTGCTTTCTGCTGCTTTTTCCCTATTTCATCTCTGGGGCATGGGAGCATAACCCCACGCTTTGAATAATTTCCGAGCAAAGGGGATAAAAGGCAAAGTTTTGACTCAATCAGCCCCACAGAACAGGAAATGAGAGGCCTTGGGGTGAAGTTCTTCCTGTCAGCACCTGCCCCGAGCCCCGGAGCAGCGGAGGCTCCGTGATCCCGGGATGGGCTCCGGGGCCTGGCTCCGGCTGCTCCTCACCCTCGCAGCTCTTTGGGGTACGTGGGGTTTCCTCACGGATTTTTTGGGGGGGTTTTGGGTGGCTTTTTCTGGATTTTGGGGGTGGTTTTTTGGGGTGGGTCTGAAGGGGTTTGGGGCTTTGGGGTGGAGGTGCTCCGGGTGGGATGTGAGGAGCGTCCCCAGAAGTCCCCCGAAGGGAGGAGGGGATTCGAATGTGGTGGGAAAAAATCAGCTGGAAAAGTGAAGGATTTGGGTGAATTTTAACGGGGTTCTGAGAGCCCTGAGGGATTATTTCAGTGCCAGAGGGAGTTGGGATGTTCCAGAGGAAGATTCCTGGAGGATTGGCTCAGATCTCTGGGCTGGGAGATTCCCAAGGAATAAAATCATGGAATGGTTTGGGCTGGAAGGACCTTGACGATCGCCGGCTCCCAACCCTTTGCCATGGGACAATTTCCATGAAAATGGGGCCAATCCCTGGTTTTGGGGGGGTCTGGAGAGCCCCAGACTTCCAGCTGAAATTCCAGGTTCCACTATCAGGAGGCCGTTTCCCTTTTCCTTTTTCTTCCTTTTTTCTTCCTTTTTTCTTCCTTTTTTCTTCCTTTTTTCTTCCTTTTTTTTTTCTTCCTTTTTTCTTCCTTTTTTCTTCCTTTTTTCTTCCTTTCCTTTTTTCTCTCCTTTCTGGGCCAAAACCCATGGAAAAAAGGCTTTGGGAAAAGTGAGGGTGGCACAATGGGGGCCCTTCTCTGCTTTTGGGAGCTCCAGATTTGGCTCCTCCTCCTCCTCCTCCTCCTCCTCCTCCTCCTCCTCTCACAATTTCCTGCAAAAACAAAATTTGTTTACCCAGAAATGAGGGAAAATCTGAGTCAAGAAAAATCTAAATCAAGGAAATTCTGAATCATTGGCTTGGAATAAAAAACAACAAAGGGGTTTGGGGGGAAGAATTCTCCCACAGGAGTTCCGGGCTGTGGGAGATGAAACCCCTCAAATTTTTTCTCAAAAAAACCCAACCTGGGACCACCTCAGCCAGAAGGAAATGTGGGATTTGTACCCGAGCCCGCTCCCAGGCGGCTGCAATTCCCAAAATTCCAGGATGTTTGAAGTTGGGAAAGAGATTCCTTTGGATTTAGGGTCTCACCTTTCGATTTAGGGTCTCACCTTTGAATTTGGGGTCTCACCTTTGGTTTAGGGTCTCTCCTTTGGATTTGGGGTCTTTCCCTTTGGATTTGGGGTCTCACCTTTGATTTGGGGTCTCACCTTTGGTTTAGGGTCTCTCCTTTGGATTTGGGGTCTCTCCTTTGGATTTGGGGTCTCACCTTTGATTTGGGGTCTTTCCCTTTGGATTTAGGGTCTCTCCTTTGGATTTGGGGTCTTTCCCTTGGATTTGGGGTCTTTCCCTTGGATTTGGGGTCTTTCCCTTTGGATTTGAGGTCTCTCCCTTGGACCTGGAGGTTTCTCCCGTGGATCTGGGGTCCTGTGGCTCACCAGGCTGGATCCAGCGCCACCCCTGACCCGATCCCAGAGGATTCCTCCAGGACTGGGATGAGGATGATCCCCGGGAGCCTCAACCCTTCTCCCTCCCCTCTTCCCAGGGATCGGCGCCAGGGAAACGCAGCTGGGGGTTCTGGGGGAGGCGACGCAGCTGCGGGTGCCCCGCGAGCTGCAGAACCGCACCAAGAAATTCGGGGAAGCCTCCTGGAAAAAAATCACCGGGAAGCCGCTCAAGAAGAAACTCCTGCTGAGGGTTTCGGGCGGGAAGCCCTTGGAGTTCGAGCCGGGGCGGCTGCGCTTCCACAAGCAGAACTTTTCCCTGGAAATCCTCAACACCAGCCGGGACGACGGGCGGCTCTATGAGTACAGCGTCTACAAGGGCTCGGAGGAGGAGGTCTGGCAGATCCAGCTGGAAGTGCTTGGTAAAAAAATCCCCTGGGAATTGCCAAGATGGTGATCCCAGCTTTTTCCTGGGTGTTCCAGACTTTTCCTGCATGTTCCAGACCTTTCCTGCATGTTCCAGGCCTTTTCCTGCATGTTCCAGGCCTTTCCTGCGTGTTCCAGGCCTTTCCTGCATGTTCCAGGCCTTTTCCTGAGTGTTCCAGGCCTTTCCTGCATGTTCCAGGCCTTTCCTGAGTGCTCTAGGCCTTTCCTGCATGTTCCAGGCCTTTTCCTGCATGTTCCAGGCCTTTCCTGCGTGTTCCAGGCCTTTTCCTGCATGTTCCAGGCCTTTTCCTGAGTGTTCCAGGCCTTTCCTGCATGTTCCAGCCCTTTCCTGAGTGTTCCAGGCCTTTCCTGCATGTTCCAGGCCTTTTCCTGCATGTTCCAGGCCTTTCCTGCTTGTTCCAGGCCTTTCCTGAGTGTTCCAGGCCTTTCCTGAGTGCTCTAGGCCTTTCCTGAGTGTTCCAGGCCTTTCCTGCATGTTCCAGGCCTTTCCTGAGTGCTCTAGGCCTTTCCTGCATGTTCCAGGCCTTTTCCTGCATGTTCCAGGCCTTTCCTGAGTGTTCCAGGCCTTTCCTGCATGTTCCAGGCCTTTCCTGAGTGCTCTAGGCCTTTCCTGAGTGTTCCAGGCCTTTCCTGCATGTTCCAGGCCTTTCCTGAGTGCTCTAGGCCTTTCCTGCATGTTCCAGGCCTTTTCCTGAGTGTTCCAGGCCTTTCCTGCATGTTCCAGGCCCTTCCTGCATGCTCTAGGCCTTTCCTGCATGTTCCAGGCCTTTTCCTGAGTGTTCCAGGCCTTTCCTGCATGTTCCAGGCCTTTCCTGGATGTTCCAGACCTTTCCTGGATGCTTCAGGCCTTTCCTGGATGATTCTGACATTTTGGGAGCAGGTCTGGGAGGTGGGTGGTAATCAAGGGGGTGGGAAACACTCACTTTGATGTCCAAAAAATCCTGGAATTTCCATTTCTCCTTTTTCCAGAGCTGGAGCTCAATCCCAGCTTTTTTGCCGGAATCTCCTGGCTTTTTTTGTTGGACATTCCCAGCCTTTTCCTGGAATTTCCTGCTGTTTTCCGGATGTTCCTGGTTGTTTTTCCTGGGTGTTCTCAGCCTTTTGGGAGCAGGTCTGGGATGCAGGAGGTGGAAACCAGCGACCTCCAATTGCAAATCCCGGCATTCTCGTCTCTCCCCAGAGCGGGTGGCCGATCCCAGCATCCGGATCCTCACCCGGGAATTGTCCAACGGGAGCTGCCGGCTGGAGCTGAGCTGCTCCTCGGAGCGGGGGGACGAGGTTTCCTACAGCTGGGACAGCCAGGACAGCCGGGACAACGGCACTGGGGGGCTCTGCCAGGCCAACGGCAGCGTCCTGGCGCTCTCGTTCCCGCTGCGGAGCGCGGCCTTCGGCTGCGTCTGCACCGCCCAGAACCGCGTCAGCCGCGGCCGCGCCGCCTTCGACGCCGCCCAGTGCGGATCCCAGCACAGGGGTAGGTCCTGGGATCCCGGAATCCTGGAATCCTGGAACCCCAGAATCCTGGAATCCCGGAAGCCCGGAATTCCAGAAGGCCAGAATCCCAGAATCATGGAACCCTAGAATCCCGGAACCCCGGAATCCTGGAATTCTGGAATCCCAGAATCTTGGTACACTAGAATCCTGGAACCCCAGAATCCCAGAATTCTGGAATCCCAGAATCTTGGAACACTAGAATCCTGGGATTCTTCTGGAACCCTGGAATCCCAGAATCCCTGAATCTTGGAATTCCAGAATCATGGAATCCCAGAAGCCCGGAATTCCAGAACGCCAGAATCCCAGAACCATGCAGTCCTAGAATCCTCAGAACCCTGTAATCCTGGAATTCTGCAATCCCAGGATCATAGAACCCTGGAATCCTGGAATTCCAGAACCCCAGTACCCCAGAATCCCAGAATTCTGGAACCCCAGAACCCCAGAATCCTGGAATCCCGTAATCCTGGAACCCCAGAATCCCAGAATTCCAGAACCTCAGAATCCCAGGGTTGTGGGGTGGGAAGGAAGCTCTGGAGGTATCCAGATGGTGGGAACTTGGTGGATTTGGGCAGAAATTTGCGATATTTGTGGGGGAATTTGAGAGATTTCTATGGATATTTGAGATATTCCTATGGAGTAATGGGATCCCCCCTTTAGACAGGAGATTTTTACGGATATTGGAGATATTTCTATGAACATTCAAGATATTTCTGTCCCTCAAGCCCCCTTAAAGCCACCAGGGAGATTTTAGGGTTTTTTCTGATCCCACATCCAGCCTTCAGAGGGTTTTTAGCTCAAATAAGGCAAATAAAGAGAACCCAGAGCCATTTCCTGCCCTTTGCTTCCTGTTCAAATCAACCCCAAATCAGGTGACAGAGGTGACAAAATCAGCCTCCAAATCCGGTGACAAAGTGACAAAATTCAGACCCAAAATTAGGGTACAGTGGTGAGAAAAATCCACCCTAAAGTCAGGGGAGAAAGTGACAAAAATCAGCGCCCAAATCAGGTGACAGAGGTGACAAAGGGCTCTGGGTGACCCGGGGCCACCTCCCCTGAGTGTCCCCTCCTGTCCCAGATGTCCGTGGGGTGAGGAGAGAGCTCCTGGTCCCTCTGGTGCTCAGTGCCATCGTCATCATCCTCGCCATCATGGTCATTGTCACCTGCAGGGCCACCCGCTCGGCCAAATGTGAGTTTGGGGGGTCCTGGACCGGGTGGGGACCCCCAAAATTCCAGAGGTTGGGAAAGAATTCCGAGGTCATCGAGCCCAGGCTGTGACCGGTCTCCGTGCGGCCACCTGAGGGACAGGAGATGGGACTGGGATCACTGGGATCACTGGGATCGCTGGGATCACTGGGATCGCTGGGATCGCTGGGATCGCTGGGATCACTGGGATCCTCTCCCAGCTCAGCCCCGAGGGACCCAGGACGAGCTCCTGGCAGAGAAAATCCTGGAAGGAGAATTCCTGTGGGAGCTGGGGACGCTCAGCCTGGAGAAAAGGGGGATCCAGGGGCCATTTGGGATCAGCCAGGGGGGATTTGGGATCTGATCCCAGGGAACGGGAGCAGGACAAGAGGGAACGGCCTCGAGCCATGCCAGGGCTGGAAATTTGGGAAGATTCCCCCTGGAAAAGGGAAAAGGGCTTGGAAGGGGCTCAGGGAGCTTCAGAGTGTCCGAGGAATTCCTGGAGATTCCTTGGGATGACCAAGGGGGGAGCCGGACACCGCTCGCACTCGGAGGCCTTGGAATTCTTTTCCAACCTGGCTGATCCCGGGATTGTGTGACCCCTCCCCACCCCACAGGTGGCTCAGGCCCCTCCCAGGTCACCCCGGACCCCGCCCAGGTCACCCCAGACCCCGCCCAGGTCACCCCGGCCAGCGCCACCATCTACGCCCAGGTGCAGCGCGTGCAGGTGAGGGGGAAATGGGGAAAAAATGGGGAAAATGGGGGAAAAATGGGGGGAAATGGGGAAAAGGGGGGAAATGAGCAAAAGAGGGGAAAAATGGGGGGAAATGGGGAAAAAGGGGAAAAAGGGGGGAAATGGGGAAAAAGGGGGAAATGGGGAAAAGGGGGAAAAAGGGGGGAAAATGGGGAAAAGGGGGGAAAAAGGGGAGAGAAAGTATGGGGGAAAGGGCAAAGAAAAGGGGAAGAAAGGGAAAAGGGGAGGAAAATATAAAAAAGGGAGGAAGGGCAAAAAGGGGATTAAGGGAGGAAAAGGGGAAGAAAGGGGGAAAAGGGGGGAAAAGGGGGGAAAAGGAAAGGGCGCCATTGGGGGGGGGTCATCCATCCCTGCTGCCCAGCCCAGCGGGAATTTGGGAATCTCGGGGATAAAGCCGAGTGACGCAACTTGCCGAGTCCCCCGCGTCCCACGGGGGCTTTGGGGACAAACTCCGGGATTTTCCCCCTTTTCCGAGCCCCGCTGGGCACAGCCCCGGCAGGCAAAGGGGGCGGCAGGGCCGAGGCGGCCCCGTGGGGACCCGGGGGTCGCTGCCCACCCTTTGTCCCCTCCCTCAGAAGCCCAAAGGGGCCGCCCCCAGCGCCGCCCCCCCGTCCTGCACCACCATCTACGCCGCGGCCACCGGGCCACCCCCGGCCCCCGACGGAGCCCCCCGGTCCCCAGCCCGGTCCCCAACCCTGCGGGGACGCTCCCCGCTGTCCCAGGTAAGGGGGACTGTCCCCAACGCCCCCCCCGCGGGGCACCCCCGGCCCAGCCACCTCGCCGACCCCTTTGTGTCCCCGCTTTTGTCCCCTCCAAGGAGCCCACGACGGTTTATGCCAGCGTGACCCTTCCCGTGGCCTGAGCCTCCCTGGGATCCCTTCCTGGCTGGAATCGCCGCTGATCCCCAGAGGCATCCTTTGGGAATCCTGGGGGATCCTTTGAGAATCTCGGGGGAATCCTTTGGGGATCCCTGAGCAGCCCCAGAGCCTCCACGGGATCTGTTCCTGACTGGAATTGCCGCTGATCCTGGGGGAATCCTTTGGGGATCCCAGGGAATCCTTCAGGGATCCCTGAGCAGCCCCAGAGCCTCCACGGGATCCGTTCCATGCTGGAATCACCGCTGATCCTGGGGGAATCCTTTGGGGATCCCAGGGAATCCTTCAGGGATCCCTGAGCAGCCCCAGAGCCTCCACGGGATCCGTTCCTGACTGGAATTTCCGCTGATCCTGGGGGAATCCTTCGGGGATCCTGGGGGGATCCTTCGGGGATCCCTGACCAACTCCAGAGCCTCCCTGGGATCTGTTCCCGTCTGGAATCACGGCTGATCCTGGGGGAATCCTTTGGGAAGCCCCTGAGGATCCTTTGGGAACCCCCTGAGCATCCCCAGAGCCTCCCTGGGATCCGTTCCATGCTGGAATCACCGCTGATCCCGGGGGATCCTTTGGGAAGCCCCTGAGCACCCCCAGAGCAATCAGAGGGAGCTCTCCGCGGCGAGCGGCGTGGCCGGCGTGGCCGGAGCGGTGTGGGGCGGTCAAACGAGGGCTGGACGCAGGCAAGGAGCCTCCACGTGCTGCTCTGCAGTGCCTGGAGTTTGTTCTTTTCTCTCACTTGAGGGAGGATAAAAGCACGGAAAGGGCTCGTGTCTGGCCCGGATGGTCACCGACGGCTCTGCTGGTTGAGGTGAATCCCAGCCGTGGCAGAATCTTGTCCAGCCCCAGCCCAGCCCGCTGTGAAAAACGCCAGCCGGTTGTTTTCAACGTTGTAAAAGTTTAATAGTAATAAAATGGTTATAAAAATAGTAATACGATTGGAGTGATAGTAGTTTGGACAATTTGGATTAGGACAATATGAGACAACAAAAACAAAGAGTTAGGGACAGTCCAGGTACCTCTTTCTGGGCAAAATAAGCCCAAAAAAAGGACACAGATTAACAGAGGATTAACCCTTAAAAGCAATGGCCTGTTGCATATTCATGCACCTCATGCAGGATGCATAAATTCCATTCAAACACGGGATTCTGTCTGGTCACTGCCAATTTCTACCTCCGAATCCTGACAGCACCTTCGAGGCAGGAAGAAGTTCATTTCTCCTGATAATGGAGCAATAAATTCTTGTTCTCTGAAAGATCCAGGTGTCCTGTGGCCGCTATCTCAGTGCGAGTCCTTTCTTTAAAAAAAGAATCCTACATAGCATCGTTTCTATTTTAACAATTTTTTATAACCTAAAACTACATTTAACACACTACTTAAGAGAATTAATACAGCATCACTTTCTAACACAACACATACAATATTCATTTTCATATTTGCGAAAAGCCAACCATACAATACGTGCATTTTTCAGGCCCGGGCTGGTGGCAGGGCAGGGTTTGGGAGCAGCCAGATGTCAGAAATCACGGCCCCGTGGCAATGCCCTCCCTGCCTGGTGCCTGATGGCGGTGGGAGGTTTATGGTGGTTTCTTGTTGTGGTGGCCTCTGTTCTCCCTGTGCGAAACACGCCCACTCCCCGGTGAAAGTTTAAGAAGTTTAATAAAGGACAATAGGAGACAGGGACCACAGAGCAAAGGCTGTTACGGCATCAGCCAAGAGCACACTGTTATCCTCCGGGATACCCCGCAAATACCTTTTGATTACACCAGCCTGTTGCATATTCATAGACCCCGATGCATACCCATAAATTAGTTTACATTTTCCAGGAGCTGCTTTACGTGGCCTCTCCTGGGGTCTCCCTTTTTAGAGCGTGCATTTTCTTGGCTCTTTAGTCCATTCTTATCCCCTCCAGTTCCTGGGCCCTGGCCCGCTCTGCCTTCAGAGGGTGAGGGCCGATGGTTGGCGCATCTGTCCAGGTGTGCTCCTCCCGATGGTTGGCACATCTGTCCAGGTGCGCTCGTCCCGATGGTTGGCGCATCTGTCCAGGTGTGCTCATCCCGATGGTTGGCGCATCTGTCCAGATGTGCTCGTCCCGATGGTTGGCGCATCTGTCCAGGTGTGCTCCTCCCGATGGTTGGCACATCTGTCCAGGTGCGCTCGTCCCGATGGTTGGCGCATCTGTCCAGGTGTGCTCGTCCCGATGGTTGGCACATCTGTCCAGGTGTTCTCGTCCCGATGGTCGGCGCATCTGTCCAGGTGTGCTCGTCCCGCGTGCACTGGCTGTTATCCCGCCCAAGCAGGCACTTTAACGCAAGCACACTTGTATCAGCTATTTCCCTGAGCTTAATTAACAGCACAAACAAAAACACCTTTTTTGTTTTGTATATATCTTTATACAAATACGTATACATCTTTATAAAAAAGTTACATTAACATCACACATAAAGAATCCGTTTTAACATTTGCGAAAAGCCAATATTGTGTATCTGTAACATTAAAAGCCAATATTGTGTATCTATAACATTAACAGCCAATATTATATATCTATAACATTAAAAGCCAATATTATATATCTATAACATTATATTTACATATATAATTTGTATCTATGACATCCCCATAGCTCCCTTCCCCTGCCCTGGCACTGTTTAACATCACACATAAAGAATCCATTTTAACATTTGCAAAAAAACAATATTATGCATCTATAACATTAAAAGCCATTATTATATATCTATAATTATTTAAATTATAAATTATATAAATTAGATATATAAATTATATTATAATTATTTAAATTATTATATAAATCTATTATATTTACATATATAATTTGTATCTATGACATCTCCATAGTTCCCTTCCCCTGCCCTGGCACTGTTTAACATCACACATAAAGAATCCATTTTAACATTTGCAAAAAACCAATATTTGTATCGATAACATTAAAAGCCAGTATTGTGTATCGATAACATTAAAAGCCAATATTTGTATCTATAACATTAAAAGCCAATATTTGTATCGATAACATTAAAGGCAGATATTGTGTATCTATTACATTAAAAGCCAATATTTGTATCAATAACATTAAAAGCCGATATTGTGTATCTATTACATTAAAAGCCAATATTGTGTATCTATAACATTAAAAGCCAATATTTGTATTGGTAACATTAAAAGCCGATATTGTGTATCGATAACATTAAAAGCCAATATTTGTATCTATAACATTAAAAGCCAATATTTGTATTGGTAACATTAAAAGCCGATATTGTGTATCTATAACATTAAAAGCCAATATTTGTATCTATAACATTAAAAGCCGATATTGTGTATCGATAACATTAAAAGCCAATATTGTGTATCGATAACATTATGCACAGATATTTAATTCGTATCCATGGCACCCCCATAGCTCCGTTCCCTGCCCCGGCACTGCTGCCCCGGGACAGCCCGGGTTGCCCGGGGCGTGCGGGGAGAAGGCAGAGTTTGCCCTGTAACCTTTATCAGTCAATCCTGCAATCCAGGGGGCGCGGACTGAGGTAAAAGCACCTGATCTTGGCAAGCGAACAGAATCTTCTTGGTAAAGAAGATTCCTGCACCGCTGAGTAAGAATTTGCGGGTTTGGAGAGCGGCCAGGTAAGCGGAAAGGAAGCGGCTGGGCGCGGCCAATTATTCATTGACTGGGCTTGTAGCCCACTCGTCCCTTTCTCATCGCTTTGCTGTATTTTGTCAAAGTTTACCAAACTTCCAGAAGTTTGGAAAGTGGGTGTGGTTTCTCACAGGAGGCTCACGGATCTCGTCACTGCCAGGCGCGGACGAGGAGAGCAGCGGAGGAGGCAGGGCAGGCATGGCCCCGCTGGCCGGCAAGAGGTGAGAGAACCGGGGAGTCCGGAGTCCCCCCAAACCCGCAGCCGGCCCCTCTCCATCCCCCCGGGCGGGCGAAGCTCGGAGCGGCGGCCCCGGAGCGGCCGCTGAGGCGCGGGCTCCGCTCGGGGCTGGCGAGTGCCCGGCGGGGGCTTCCCCTGCTCCGGCTCCCCGCGGCTCCTTGGCGCCTTCCTCTTTTTCCTCCCCTTCTCCCGCCACCCCCTCCCCTATTTCCCCCCCTCTCCTCCCCATTTCCCCCCTCCTTCCCTCCCTCCCTTCTCCTTCCCGCCTTCCTCCCGTCCTGCGGGGCTGCCCTGTGGCTCCCTTCCCCCCTCTCCGCTTTCTCAGCCCCCCCCCGCTCCTTCTCCTCCTCCTCCTCCTCCTCCTCGCCGCCATCCCCTTATTCCTCCCCTCCCTGCATCCCATCGCGAGATCCCGCCTGGAATGGTGAGATGCAAACTGGAATGGTGAGATTCCAAACTGGAATGGTGAGATTCCACCTGGAGTGGTCAGATCCCACCAGGTCTGGTGTCCCCAACGTGAGAAGTTCATGGAGCTGTTGGGGCGAGCCCGCGGTTTCCAGGTTCCCTTCCCTGCGGCCACGGGCAGTGCTCAGCCTGGAGGAGCCGTGGTGGAGCTGCCCCACGCAGCCCTGGCAGTGCCCAGGGCCAGGCTGGGCAGGGCTGAGTCACCCATGTGGCCGGGAGAGGCAGGCCTGAGCCCGGGGGTGGAAGGGTGGAAGAGAGAGAGAGAGAGAGAGACACCGGGAGGCACCGGGCAGCCCGCCCTGAGAGACACAGAGAGAGAGAGAAAGAGAGACACAGAGAGAGAGAGAGAGAGAGAGAGAGAGAGAGAGAGAGCCGCTGCCTGGGACTGTAACCTTGAACCTGGATAAACATGGGCCTGTGCCGGCAGCACGGCTGGGATGGAGATGGAGGGGGGGTGCAGCCGGCCGCTTGTAGGAGCTTTTAACCCCTTTTTTGGAGAATGAGAACTTTACAGAACATGGACCTCTCCTGGAAGATAGAGTAGAAGATGAGGAAGGAATGTGCAAGTGTGAGAGAGGTCTGGGCGAGTGAGAGATAGTGGAAGAATAGAGAAGAATCCTAGTGGGAAGAGATGATGGAGTGGCTTTTGCTGGACTCTTTTTGTACAGCCATGGACAGAACCATGTTCCTTGTGACACAGAGACTGCATCCAGGGGGAGGCAATGCCTCAGAACCAAGAGGGTTCAGTGTTGGTGCCCCTCGGCCCCAGGGGGTGAAAAAATATGGCGGGGACAGGTGTCCCAAAAGAGAGATTGTGGGGACAGGTGTCCCAAAGGAGAGATGGACAGACCCATGTTCCTTGTGATACAGAGACTGCTCAGTGTTGATGCCCCTCGGCCCCAGGGGGTGGAAAAATATGGGGGGGACAGGTGTCCCAAAGGAGAGATTGTGGGGACAGGTGTCCCAAAGGAGAGATTGTGGGGACAGGTGTCCCAAAGGAGAGACTGTGCCTTTTTTGGATCGGGACAGAGCATCCTTAAAAAGACAACCCTAGAAGCAGCTCTGGTCCATGTTCAGTGGTGAGAGCACTGGACATGAAAGGAAGAAGTCACGACGGCAGATGTACTCCGGGCGGTGCCACGAGTGACACGGAAACACACGAGGCTTCAGCTGTGTTTCCAGGGGAAGCCCATGGTACAAGAAGGACTCCTCTCCTCTTGATGAACTGAGGATTGATTGTTTGAAGAGTGGTGCTGGACTGAGAGTTGGTGATTTGGGGAATAGATGTATTATATTGGAAATTTGGTGGGGGGAGGAGGAAATGCATTTGTGAAGTTTTCATTTTCCCTGTGTGTGTGTGTTCCTTTTATCTATAGTTGTAGAGTAGTTAATAAAGTTCTGTTTTCTTTTCTTTCCTAAGCTGGAGCCTGCTTTTCTTATTCCTGGTCGCATTTCACAGCAGCTACCAGGGAGAGGGTATCCCCATGGGGGCACTGGCATTGTCCCAGTCTCAAACCATGGCAGCCAGCAACACCACGGAGGTGGTGGGGACCGTGGGTGGCTCCGTGACCTTCCATAGCCACAGCACAGATGGAAACACAGATGGAAACGCAGCACTCTGGGAGTTTGGGAATGAAGCCATAGTGACTGTGGAATTTGAGGATCCGTCTAACCCTGAATTTCATAAAGACAAATTCGAAACCCATTTTGCCGTCTCTGAGAACGGCCGCGCGCTCACCATCTCCCAGCTGAGGATGGAGGATGCCGGGACCTACTCTGTAACCGCTGGCGATAAAAAATCCACCTTCACCCTGCAGGTGTTCAGTAAGTGCTGTTTTGGGGGTGCTTTCGGTGCTTTTTTGGGGGTGCTTTTGGTGCTGTTTTGGGGGTGCTTTTGGTGCTATTTTGGGGATGCTTTCAGTGCTGTTTTGGGGTGCTTTCAGTGCTGTTTTGGGGGTGCTTTCGGTGCTGTTTTGGGGGTGCTTTCAGTGCTGTTTTGGGGGTGATTTTAGTGCTGGTTTGGGGGTGCTTTCAGTGCTGTTTTGGGGGTGCTTTCGTTGCTGTTTTGGGGGGTTTCACACTAAAGGAGAGGTTTGTGACCCCCCTGTGCCCCCAGAGGAGCTGGCAGAGCCCACGGTGACCTGCGAGGCCCAGAACTGCTCGGGCGGGAGCTGCAGCTCCTCCCTGCGCTGCTCCGCGCCCGGCGCCGGCTTCGGGAACGTCTCCTACACCTGGGATCAGCCATGGGCTGAGGGGCCCCTGCTGCCGCTGAACAAATCATCCTGGGACAAGCTGGAGTCGCTGACGTGCACGGCCCGGAACCCCGTCAGCAGCAGGAGCGTCACCATCACCAACCCCGGGGTGCTCTGCACAGGTGAGAGCCGGGGACAGGCGGGGAAAGGTGGGGTGGGCTGAACCTGATCCCTGAGAGCAGGAAAAGCTGGGATTTGGGGATGGGCTGATCCTGATCCCTGAGAGCAGGAAAAGCTGGGATTTGGGGATGGGCTGATCCTGATCCCTGAGAGCAGGAAAAGCTGGGATTTGGGGTTGGGATGGGCTGATCCCTCTGTCCGGGGCTCTGGCTCTCCCTGGGATGCCGAGGGAAGCTCTGACCCCTGTCCTGTTCTCTCCCCTCACCAGGAAACTCCACGCGCCCTCCCAGCCCAGGTAAGCTGCCAGCCCTGCCCATGTCCAGCCCTGCCCATGTCCAGCCCTGCCCATGTCCAGCCGTGCTCCCGAGTGTCCCTGAGTGTCCCCAAGTGCCCGGGGCAGCTTTTCCATGTCTGTGCCAGGGACAGGACAAGGCGTGGTGGCCACAAACCCAACCCCAAGAAGTTCCACCTCCATTTGAGGACCTCTTCCCACGGAGTGTCACCCTCTGGAGCCACCCCAAACCCACCTGGCCCTGTCCCCGTGTCCCCGGCTCTGGGTCACCCTGTCCTGGCAGAGCTGGGAGATCTCCAGAGTTCCTTTCTCACCCAACAACTGTGGGATTTGGAGATTTGGGGATTTGGGGATTCTGGGGTTCTCCCGCCGCTGCCTCTCCCAAGCCGCTCGTCCTCATCCAGCGCCGCCTCTGCCCTGGCTTGGAGTGAGATCCCCTGGAATGAGGGATCAGGGCGGGATTTGAGGCCAAATCCCCTCTGCCCCAATGCCAGAAAGAGCAGATTTATTTTGGGTTGTTGCCCCTGGATCTTCTTTCTTTTGTAGGTGCCCACTCCAGCAGCTGGGTTTCGATCTGGTTCACAATTGGAGCTCTAGCGCTTTTAGTGATTTTCCTCATGATCTGCTATAAAAGAGGTGAGCATGGAAAACCATCCCTGGAGCCCTGGGGAGCAGGAGGTGGGACCTGGGAGGGGGACAGAGCCAGGGTGGGGCTGATTTGGGGTGGATTTGGGGCTTATTTTGGTTCTCCTGACTCTGTCTCGTCTCCCCTCGTGGTTTAACAGATTCTTGGGTTTTTGGCTGGGGGAGAGCCCAGGGGCTGCGGGGTTGGTTCCCTGTGGGGAGGAGCCAATCCGCTGGCAGGGCCTGAAGAGCCAATCACCTGGCTGGCTCCGATGATTGACACCCGGCTACAGCGCTGAGAGGAGCTGGACACACCTCTGTGGAAAAGCAGATTTTTTAAAAACCAACAAAGCCCAAGGAAAGCCCTTTTTCCTCTGGCCTGGGGATGGGTTCCTGGCTGGCCCCACGCGGCCAGGTTGGCGCGGGGTTGGGCTGAGGTTTCTGCCACCGGGACTGTCCCAGCACCAGGAGCAGCCACCGGGACTGTCCCAGCACCAGGAGCAGCCACCGGGACTGTCCCAGTGCCAGGAGCAGCCACCAGGACTGTCCCAGTGCCAGGAGCAGCCACCGGGACTGTCCCAGTGCCAGGAGCAGCAACCAGGACTGTCCCAGCACCAGGAGCAGCCACCGGGACTGTCCCAGTGCCAGGAGCAGCCTCAGGGCCAGGACCAGCACCGGGAGCAGCCACCGGGACTGTCCCAGCACCAGGAGCAGCCACCGGGACTGTCCCAGTGCCAGGAGCAGCCTCAGGGCCAGGACCAGCACCAGGAGCAGCCACCAGGACTGTCCCAGTGCCAGGAGCAGCCTCAGGGCCAGGACCAGCACCAGGAGCAGCCACCAGGACTGTCCCAGTGCCAGGAGCAGCCACCAGGACTGTCCCAGCGCCAGGAGCAGCCACCGGGACTGTCCCAGCGCCAGGAGCAGCCTCAGGGCCAGGACCAGCACCGGGAGCAGCCACCAGGACTGTCCCAGTGCCAGGAGCAGCCACCAGGACTGTCCCAGTGCCAGGAGCAGCCTCAGGGCCAGGACCAGCACCAGGAGCAGCCTCAGGGCCAGCACTGGGGGCAGCTCCAAAATCCTCACGGCCGGGGCAGCGCCGCGCAGCCGCCGCTCTCTCAGCACGCCTGCAGCAATCTGTGCTTGGCCGCTTTCAGCCAGGGGTGCTGCAGACAGAAGGGCAAAAGCAGCCACAGCAGGTTGGGTTTTTTTTTCCTTTTTAGCAGTGCTCTGGATGAAGGAAAGGCGCAGGAGCAGCGCTGGCCACTCACACGGTGTCACTGGGGACCGCCTGACGGACGGCGAGGGGCAGGCCGAGGAATCTGAGCCTGAAGCAGATCAACCCTTTGGTGCTGTACAACACTACGAAAACTGATTCAGTTGACAAAGCTTGAGAACAAACAGACCTACAAACACTAATTCTCTCCCAGATGAGGAAAGGACAAGGTGAAAGCGCATAAAGAAAACAACATGGGACACTGAGGTCAGTGAGGAGGGAATCAAATTTTAGATGGGAGGGGATCGAGGAGATGCCTTGGTCTTGGGCTGAAATGCTTTTGTAAGGCTATGGTGAAGATATATTTGATACATCAGACTTTGTTTTTTCCCTGTAATTCATGGGAGGATGAGGCATTCAACCACAGCCATGAGCAAAAGCATCAGCATTGGAATGAGCAGATGTTGCAGTAGCTGTGATCCAATGAGAAGTGTGAACAGAGAGGGATGAGAAATGTGAAAAACCTTGCCCTCTGTTCCCGGAGACGGATTAAAAGAACTTTTGTTTTTATGCTGGAATAGCTCAACCTGAAAAATATCAGCCCAGGAAGCTGACATGGCCCCTGAAGGCAGCTGTGGGGAGGCTGTGAACGATGGGAGCGCTTCACAATTGCAGATTTCCAGGCAGCCACGAGAGAACGTGTGGTGGTTTGACAGGAAATGTGTTTTTTGGGATGCTGTGTTTTTGGCCAATGGATATTCAGACTTCCTTGTTGTGCCAGCTTCAGTTTGAAACTGGACAGAAACGCCGATCTTGTGTAGCGGTTTTGGTTCACTAATTTGAGATTTCTCGGTTAATGCACTGAAATTGGTGTAATGGGCTTAGTGATTAGCTGCCCCTAATCACTAGCGGCAGCACGAGCCCCGTCGTGGGAATAATGTGCCCTGACTCCCTGATTTCAGAAGGCTGAGTAAAATGCTTTAGTATGCTATACTATATTTTTATTATTATTGAGCTATAATAATAATATAGTATAGCTTAATAATTATTATTAAGATATACTATAGTATTAATAATCGATACTATATTATTGTTATTAAGCCATACTTTGTTATTATTATTAAGTCATTCTATATTATTACTATTAATCTATACTGTACTGTATTACCAGTACTATACACTAACTAGAAAAACCCGTGACCATTACCGGACAGTCACGACACAGCTTTGACTTAATTGGCCAACCCACCCAAAAAACCATCACCAGAGTCCAGCTAACAGCTCTGTTACTCTTGGTAAACAATCCCCATCACACATTTCCCATGTGCCAAACAACAGAGGCAGCAAGTAGAGACAGGAACTGTTTTCTCTTCTCTCTCTCTGAGCTTTGTCACTCCCTTCCCCAGGAAAAATCCTGGCAGAGAGAATTACGTCTCTCTCTGTTGAGAGAATTTCAGTACCACTCACTGGAATGTAATTGCCCTTTTCTTCTCGGGAGGTAGGATTAGGGAACGGCAAAGCAGTGCCAGAACTTGAAAACACTATTAAGAAAAAAATATTTATTTATTTATTTATTTATTCTTTTTCCTATTATTCTTTACTTTTCTATTTATTTTTATAGTTTGTTTTTATATTTATTTAACGGCGACTAAAATGAAGGAACACTAACAATTAAAATTCCTCTTCCCCCTACAACTTTTCTTTTCCTACTGCTAATGCAAAGAGACAAAACCTAAAATTTCAGTCAGTTTTTTACCTCTAGAACTGCCTTTCTCCGTTTCACTTTGGGAGAGAAGTCCCTCTGGTTAATGTTGTGGCAACTTCTCCACAAGGAAACCGTTCTCTCGTGGCTCCCTCCAGGAACAGCAGCCACCCAAGGAAATCTGCAATCAGGAAGTTCCTCCCATTTTCCACAAGCTTTTCCTGAGCTGTGTTCGTGGGCCGTGTCAGTTTATGGGGCACTGTCAGAAAGATGAGCTGTCCAAGGCTCTCTTTTTCTCAGGATTTCAGCCCAAAATTAAAGGCATCTCCTCACCCCTCTCATCTGGGTGCCAGCTTCCTCTTCACTGACCTCGGTGCCTTCATGTTGCCCCTCTACCCGCCACCATTTTGTGCCTTCATGTTGCCCCTCTCCCCGCCACCATTTTGTGCCTTCATGTTGCCCCTCTACCCGCCACCATTTTGTGCCTTCATGTTGCCCCTCTCCCCGCCACCATTTTGTGCCTTCATGTTGCCCCTCTACCCGCCACCATTTTGTGCCTTCATGTTGCCCCTCTACCCGCCACCATTTTGTGCCTTCATGTTGCCCCTCTCCCCGCCACCATTTTGTGCCTTCATGTTGCCCCTCTCCCCGCCACCATTTTGTGCCTTCATGTTGCCCCTCTACCCGCCACCATTTTGTGCCTTCATGTTGCCCCTCTACCCGCCACCATTTTGTCCCCCTTCTCTCACTAGAGGAGGATGGAAACACTGAGAGCATGGACGGGCTCAGCCGCTGGTTTACAAACAACTGAGCCCGCAGGAGCACAAATTGATAAAACACAAGTTTACCCACAGCGATGAAGAAGGCAAGGCCATTAGCATGGAAACCGATAGAACAGACAAAACCAGGGATGTCTGCAGGGAGAGGATGCGTGCCTCAGGGAACAGCAGTGTTTAAACGCCACCGTTTCAGTACTTGACATTCACATCTTTGCACGAGTACAATGCAATAAGGTCTTGATTTCTCAAGGGAGTGCAATCGCCTGTTTTGGTGTAGCTAAATATTTATATCACCCCTTTGGTTTAGGGGTAAAAAACTTGAAAACAGTTTTTGGTAATAAAGGAGGTACCGTTCCTGTCTAAGACTCAGGAACAATTTGTAATAATTTGTAATAACAATTTTGTAACAACAGTTTGTAATAATAAAGGAGGTACCGTTCCTGTCTTTGCACAAGTGTGTGTCCATCTCAGCCGTGACAGCCCGGGCTCTGCAGATGCTCACCCGAGCCTGGCTGGGCTGGGGAGGGCCAGACTCAGCAGCCAGGCCAGACTAAACCAGGCCAGGCCAGACTAAACCAGGCCAGACTCAGCAGCCAGGCCAGACTCAGTTTGGTGAACCCAAAGCTCTTCAGTGAATTGGTGTTTCTGCCTGGTCACGAATCAAAACCACTACAATTGGAGGTGCTTCTATGGATTAATGGGATCCCCCTTTAGATGAGAGATTTTCATGGATATTGGAGATATTTCTATGGATATTCAAGATATTTCTGTCCCTCAAGCCCCCTTAAAGCCACCAGGGAGATTTTAGGTTTTCTTCTGATCCCACATCCAGCCTCCAGAGGGTTTTTAGCTCAAATAAGGCAAATAAAGAGAACCCAGAGCCATTTCCTGCCCTTTGCTTCCTGTTCAAATCAACCCCAAATCAGGTGACAGAGGTGACAAAATCAGCCGCTGAATCAGGTACGAAGTGACAAAATTCGGACCCAAAATCAGGGTCCAGTGGTGACAAAAATCCGCCCCAAAATCAGGGGACAAAGTGATGGAAATCAGCCCCAAAATCAGGTGACAGAGGTGACAAAAGGCTGAGGGTGACCTGAAGCCGTGTCCCCTCCCCATCCCAAAGTAAGGACAGAGCTCCTTGTGCTGAGGCTGTCACGGGGAGGTGATTGCCACAAGGGATGCAAAAATTGTGGAATTTTGAAATATCCTGCACAGGGATATTAATATCCTGAGCCACGAGTGTGACAAAGAGCCCAAAAATCAAATATTTGAAAATATTAGCAAATGTCCAAACATCCGCAAATATCCAGCCCCTGCACAGACACCCCAAAATCCCACCCTGTGCCTGCAGGCGTTTTCAGCCCGTTCCATGGGGGTTTTAGACGGGATTTTAGGGATCAGTCCTTCCCTGGCCCGGGTGGTTCCATGGATTCCCCATCCCTGGGAGTGCCCAAGGCCAGGCTGGACAGCCTGGGGGTGGTGGGAGCTGTCCCTGCCCACAGGATGAGCTTCAAGGTCCCTTCCCACCCAAACCATTCCACGATTTGGGCTCAGCCTCGCTCCTCAGGGAGGACTGAAGGCCTCAGTCCATGGGCGCCGGTTCCTGAGCCGTGACATTCCCTGGGATAACGCTCTCCAGGCTGGTCCGAGCCCCGAGCCATTTGTCACACACGGCCACGGTGACACTCTTCGTCCCACCCTCACCTCTCCTTGGGAACGGAGTGGGTTTTTTGTTTAAACACCTGAAATTCGCGTTGAAGTGCTAATTGCCTTTTCTTGATGCGTCATTTTTGTCACAAACCACATCCAAAGCCCTCCCCTCCACCCAGGCACTGAAAAACCACCCAGGCACTTTTCCTCTTCCTCTTTGTGGTGCCCATTTTTGGGTGCTGATGCCCTCAAGTCCTCTCCGTTTCTGGACACCCATGGACGTGTTTTGGATCCCTCATCTCGCCATCCTCGTGCTCCTCCACCAAACCGGTGAGTGCCGGGTCCCCTGGGAAGGAGATCTTGGGGTGGTTTTGGGGTTTTTGGAGTCGAGGGATGGTTGGGACCACCAGAGCAGCTCCATGGGGTGGATTTGTGCCCAACATTGGGATCCAGGGCTGCCGTGGAGCTCCTGGTGCCATGGAAACCTGCTGGGAGAGGGCTGGGGTCCGTCTCTGGGGTCCATCTCTGGGGTCCATCTCTGTGTCCATCTCTGTGTCCATCTCTGTGTCCATCTCTGGGTCCATCTCTGTGTCCATCTCTGGGGTCCATTTCTGTGTCCATCGCTGGGGTCCATCTCTGGTGTCCATCTCTGTGTCCATTTCTGTGTCCATCTCTGGTGTCCATCTCTGGTGTCCATCTCTGGGTCCATCTCTGGGGTCCATCTCTGTGTCCATCTCTGGTGTCCATCTCTAATGTCCATCTCTGGGTCCATCTCTGGTGCCCATCTCTGGGTCCATCTCTGGTCCAGCCTCTGCTCCAGATGTTCTCCGGACATCCTGCTCTGCCTTCAGCTCCTGCTCCTCTCCACGTTGCCTCCCGGTTTTTGGAGGTCTCATCCTGGGGTGTTTTTTGGCTTAAATGAAGGGAATTGGGCAAGGTTCAGCCCCAGCCCTTCCCCACAGCCTCTGGGGGGTTTAGCACATGAACCACCTGGTGGCTGCATTATTCAGTAAATTTCCTGCGAGTTTGTCTTCACCTGCAGCTTTTTCTTGCCACGTGCTCAGAGAGACGCCTCTGTCCGTGTCCTGGAGGCGGCTGAGGCTGAGGGAGCCAGACCCCGACCTCAGGGCTGGGCCAGGATCAGTTCCCTGTTAGAAAAACTGAGAAGGAGAACCCCATTCCCAGTATAAACTGTATAACATGGTGAATTGGAAATGGGAAGTCACGAAAATAGCAAAAACAACTCCTTCCTCCTTGAATTGGTGAGCCAAGGCCATGCTGTGGTCACTGGAGGGAAGGGATGGGTCCAGAGGGATCCTGGACCTTCTCCTGGGCTGCATCCCAAGGAGCGTGGGAGGGTTCTCATCTCTGGAGTGGTGAGATCCCACCTGGAATGCTGAGATCCCACCTGGAATGCTGAGATCCCACCTGGAATGCTGAGATCCCACCAGGTCTGGTGCCCCCAGTGTGAGAAGTTCATGGAGCTGTTGGGGCGAGCCCGCGGTTTCCAGGTTCCCTTCCGCGGGGCCACGGGCAGTGCTCAGCCTGGAGGAGCCGTGGTGGAGCTGCCCCACGCAGCCCTGGCAGTGCCCAGGGCCAGGCTGTCTCCAGCTCCTCCTCATTCTCCTTTCCCTCTCAGTTCCTCTCCAGCCTCCCTGGCGCGAGGCTGCTCACGAGGCTGCGGGGGCTCGGCCTGGGGGTGGCCTCGTGCTCTTCCTTCACCCAGGGCCCCTTCCATGAGCCCCCCATGAGCCCCCAAACAGCCCCAGCCCGGATGGGCTTCATCCTCTGGGTTCAGCCGCTTCATCCTCTGGGTTCAGCCGCTTCATCCTCTGGGTTCAGCCGCTCCATCCTCTGGGTTCAGCCACCTCGTCCTCTGGGTTCAGCCGCTTCATCCTCTGGGTTCAGCCGCTTCGTCCTCTGGGTTCAGCCGCTTCGTCCTCTGGGTTCAGCCGCTTCGTCCTCTGGGCTCAGCCGCTCCATCCTCTGGGCTCAGCCGCTTCATCCCAACTTGATCCCAACTTCATCCCATTTCATCCCACCTCCATCCCACCCCCATCTCATGTTCCCTCCCCATTTTCTCTCCCCAGTGAGCGCCAGTGACCCCAAGGAGGTGATCGGGGTCATGGGCGGGTCCGTGACCTTCCGCACCCACAACCCAGATGGAAAGACAGCACTCTGGTTTTTTGGGAATGAACCCATAGTGACTGTGGCATTTAAGGATCCTCTTCACGTCATATTTTTCAAAGACAAATTCAAAACCCGTTTTGCTGTTTCTGAGAACGGCCTCGCGCTCACCATCTCCCAGCTGAGGATGGAGGATGCCGGGACCTACTCTGTAACCATTGGGAAAAAAAGATCGACCTTCACCCTGCAGGTGTTCAGTAAGTGCTGTTTTGGGGATGCTTTCAGTGCTGGTTTGGGGGTGATTTTAGTGCTGTTTTGGGAGTGCTTTCGGTGCTGTTTTGGGGGGTTTCACACTAAAGGAGAGGTTTGTGACCCCCCTCTGCCCCCAGAGGAGCTGGCAGAGCCCACGGTGACCTGCGAGGCCCAGAACTGCTCGGGCGGGAGCTGCAGCTCCTCCCTGCGCTGCTCCGCGCCCGGCGCCGGCTTCGGGAACGTCTCCTACACCTGGGATCAGCCATGGGCTGAGGGACCCCTGCTGCCGCTGAACAAATCATCCTGGGACAAGCTGGAGTCGCTGACGTGCACGGCCCGGAACCCCGTCAGCAGCAGGAGCGTCACCATCACCAACCCCGGGGTGCTCTGCACAGGTGAGAGCCGGGGACAGGCAGGGAAAGGTGGGGTGGGCTGAACCTGATCCCTGAGAGCAGGAAAAGCTGGGATTGGGCTGGGCTGATCCTGATCCCTGAGAGCAGGAAAAGCTGGGATTTGGGGCTGGGCTGATCCTGATCCCTGAGAGCAGGAAAAGCTGGGATTTGGGGATGGGCTGGGCTGATCCCTCTGTCCGGGGCTCTGGCTCTCCCTGGGATGCAGAGGGAAGCTCTGACCCCTGTCCTGTTCTCTCCCCTCACCAGGAAACTCCACGCGCCCTCCCAGCCCAGGTAAGCTGCCAGCCCTGCCCATGTCCAGCCCTGCCCATGTCCAGCCGTGCCCATGTCCAGCCGTGCTCCCGAGTGTCCCTGAGTGTCCCCAAGTGCCCGGGGCAGCTTTTCCATGTCTGTGCCAGGGACAGGACAAGGCGTGGTGGCCACAAACCCAACCCCAAGAAGTTCCACCTCCATTTGAGGACCTCTTCCCACGGAGTGTCACCCTCTGGAGCCACCCCAAACCCACCTGGCCCTGTCCCCGTGTCCCCAGCTCTGGGTCACCCTGTCCTGGCAGAGCTGGGAGATCTCCAGAGTTCCTTTCTCACCCAACAACTGTGGGATTTGGAGATTTGGGGATTTGGGGATTCTGGGATTCTCCCGCCGCTGCCTCTCCCAAGCCGCTCGTCCTCGTCCAGCGCCGCCTCTGCCCTGGCTTGGAGTGAGATCCCCTGGAATGAGGGATCAGGGCGGGATTTGAGGCCAAATTCCCTCTGCCCCAATGCCAGAAAGAGACAGATTTTTTTGGGGGGATCTTCTTCCATTTCCAGGTGCCCACTCCGGCAGCTGGATCAGGATCGGCGCCGTAGCCGGGGTTGAAATCGCGTCGCTGTTATCGATTTTCCTCGTGTACTACTGCAAATCCAGAGGTGAGCGTGGAAAACCATCCCTGGAGCCCTGGGGAGCAGGAGGTGGGGCCCGGGAGGGGGACAGAGCCAGGGTGGGGTGGATTTGGCAGATTTGGGGCTGATTTGGGGCAGATTTGGGTGGATTTTGGGGCAGATTTGGGGCAGAGTTGGGGCAGAGTTCGGGCAGATTTGGGGCAGAGTTGGGACGGATTTGGGGTGGATTTGGGGCTGAATTGGGGTGGATTTGGGGTTCTCCTGACTCTATCTTGACAGGTTTTTAGCTGGGGGAGAGCTGCGGGGTTGGTTCCCTGTGGGGGCGGAGCCAACCCGCTGGCAGGGTCTGAGGAGCCAATCACCGGGCTGGGTTTGTGATTGACACCGCTGAGCGGAGCTGGACACGCCTCTGTGGAAAAGCAGATTTTAGAGAAACCAAGGAAGCCCAAGAAAAGCCCATTTTCCTCTGGCCTGGGGACGGCCCCACGCGGCCAGGTTGGCCCGGGGCCACCAGGACTGACCACGGGGCCAGTCCAAAATCCAGAGTGACCACAAGGCCGAGACCGTCCGGCCAAAATCCTCACGGCCGGACCTCGCAACCACAGCTATCTCGCAATGGACTTTGTTTGTTTCATGGAAATTAAAATAATAATTAAAAGCCAGGAAAGAGCTGCTTCTTGTGGAGAAGTTTCCATGGCACGGCAGGAGAGACTCCTCTACCCAAGAGAGATGAAGAAAGATTTTTTTGAGTTTATAAACTGACTGAAAGTCTCAGGTTTTGTCTCTTTATGTTGTCGGTGGGCAAGGAAAAACGGCGGTGAGGGCGTGGGGAATAAGCAATCCAAAGGTCTATTCTGATTTTCCTATTATTTTATTTTTAGCTCAGTAAATAAGATTTTTTTTTTATACCTTTTAAAGTTTTGAGCCTTTTTTTGCCCTCCTCCTCCTCCTAGCCCAGATCTCTGAGCAGGAAATGAGCAAACAACTCCCGGGATCACCAGCACCAAACCCACCCCAAAATTGGTACGCTGGCCAAAAACTCAGATTGGTGAACCCAAACCTCTTCAAGCTCTTCACCAAGAAAATTTAAAAAAAACAAAAAAGAATTCCCAAATTTCCAAACCCTTAAAAACCCCACAGAATTCCCAGCCCTGCCCAATCCCAAATCCATCCCTTCCGGAGTTTTCCATCCCCAAATCTTCGCTCCAAGGCGCAGCTGGGGGTTGAATCTTGGCGGGGGGAAAAACCCCGAATTTCTGGATATTCCAGTTCCATGGATCCCAGTGGCCGCTGGAGTTTCCAGGAGGAGAATTCCACGGGGAATGGGAATTCCGGGGTTTCAGGGGCGCTGGCGGCCGGCGGGGTTTGGGAAGCCCAAGCGCCTGTAACCCCCGTTATCCTGCAAGGAAACGGGCGGGATTTGGGGCATTTTGGGGCATTTTTGGGATCCCAAAAACCCTGATGGATTTTCCATTACCTCCAAGTAGGCGGTGGAGACCAAAGATCGGTTCAGCCTCTTCCTCTTGATGGATGAAGGCTGTGGGGGAAAAGGGGGGGGAAAATTCCCGTTGGGAAAATTGGGATCCCAAAACGCTCGGGGGGACACGGATTTGGTGTCCCCAGGGCTTGGGGACGCTCCAGGACAGCCTCACCCTCCGGTCGAACTGGACCGTGGAGTAAATGGTGAAATTCCCGGGTTCCTCCTGGTGCCTGGGGTGCTCCTGGGGGGAAAAAGGGTCAGAATGTGCAAAAAATGGGAAATTTGGGGGATAAACAAATGGGAAATTTTGGGGATAACAAATGGGAAATTTTGGGGATAAAAATGGGAAAAATTTGGGATAAAAAAATGGGAAATTTTGGGATAAACAAATGGAAAATTTTGGGGATAAAAAAATGGGAAATTTTGGGGATAAAAATGGGAAAAATTTGGGATAAAAAAATGGGAAATTTTGGGGATAAACAAATGGGAAATTTTGGGGGATAAAAAATGGGAAATTTTGGGGATAAAAAATGGGAAATTTTGGAGATAAAAAATGGGAAAATTTGGAGATAAAAAATGGGAAATTTGGGGATAAAAAATGGGAAATTTGGGGATAAAAAATGGGAATTTTTGGGATAAAAAGTGGGAAATTTGGGGATAAAAAGTGGGAAATTCTGGGGATAATAAATAGGAAATTTGGAATTAAAAATGGATCCGGCCTGGGGATCCCTGGGACCCTGCGGGGATGACCCTACCAGTGTCCTGGGAGTGACCACGGCGTAGATGGTGGCTCCATCCTGGCTGGCCTCGCCCGTCCTGGCCTGGGGACACAAAAAGAGCCAGGAATGGTTAAAAGGATCAACCTGGGCTTCCCAAAATTCCCACCCGGAGGGGATTTCCCCATGGGGAGCGCGGTCCGGCCGTGGAACTGCCCAAGGTTTGGGTTCCCGGTCCTGGGGGTGTCCGAGGAGTGACCGGACGCTGAGTGACCAGGCTGGGCTCATCCCCAGGGCGGCCTCGGTGACCTCGGGGGCGTTTCCCGACCCCAAAATTCCCGGATTTGGGGCGGGAAGGGTCAATCCCGGCACTCACGGGGTCCTGGCGGGGTTTCTTCTCTCCCACCTCGGCGTAGAGGGTCAGCGCCTGCTCCGGGGGCGTTCCGGGGGTCCCTGCGGGGCCAGAATCCCCAAATTGGGGTTCCAAGGGTTGGTTTGGGGTCAGAATTCCCAAATTTGGGGTTCCAAGGGTCGGTTTGGGGTCAGAATTCCCAAACTGGGGTTCCAAGGGTCGGTTTGGGGTCAGAATTCCCAAACTGGGGTTCCAAGGGTCAGTTTGGGGTCAGAATTCCCAAACTGGGGTTCCAAGGGTCGGTTTGGGGTCAGAACTCCCAGATTTTGGGGTTCCAAGGGTTGGTTTGGGGTCAGAATTCCCAAATTTGGGTTCCAAGGGTCGGTTTGGGGCCAGAATCCCCAAATTTGGGGTTCCAAGGGTCGGTTTGGGGTCAGAATTCCCAAATTGGGGTTCCAAGGGTCGGTTTGGGGTCGGACCCCCCAAATTTGGGATCGTGCCCCCACATTCCGGACAAACCTTCCCGGGAATTGTTCCTCCTCTTCCTCCAGCAGCAGCAGAAGCCCACGAGGAGCAGGGCCAGCCCCACGGCCACGGCCACGGCCACGGCCAGCAGGGTCCAGTGGCTGAAATTCTCTGGAATGACTGGAAAAGAACCCCAGAATCCTGGAACTGAGCTGGGATTTGGGGTCTCTTCCCACCCGAAACGTCCCAGGATCCCCGAATTTTTAAATTGATATTTTTGCCTTATAATGAATTAAAAATGTATAAGAAAATTATGGATTAAAGGTATAAAAACACCTTTATGTTTTCTATGTAAATGAATACAGCTTTAAAAATAATATTCAATGAGTATAAATAATAAATAATAATAAATAAGTACAATTATATATATATAGATAAGAACATATTTTATGTAAAAATACATGTAGACTTTATACAGAAGAATGTCCATTTTTTACAGATAAATAAGTATGTTACAGGAGAATAAATATGGATTTATATATACAAATAAGTACATTTTATATCTCTATAAAGTATATTTATATACAAAAATAAGTATAAATTATTTCTATAAATAAATGTACTATATAAATTGGTATATGTTATATATGTAAGTATATCTTTTATATATGAATTGATTTTAGGTACATAAGTATAGATTTTACACAGAACACATACAGAAAAATTATGTATATTACACATAAAAATTAAATTAAAAATTATATCATTTACGTCTATATACATGATTTTTACCTGATATTTTCCAGCAGGTTTTAACCTAATATTTTCCATATTTTGACTTTTACCTAACATTGTCCAACAGACTTTACCTAATATTTTCCGTATTTTTGATTTTTACTTAATATTTTCCAGCAGATTTTTACCTAATATTTTCCATATTTTAGATTTTTACCTAATATTTTCCAGCAGATTTTTACCCAATATTTTCCGGCTAACATTTTCCATATTTTCGATTTTTACCAAATATTTTCCACGACTTTTCCCCCATTTCTGGCCTGGAACTGCTCAGCCCCACCGCGGCGGGTCCCTGCCGGCCCCGGGACCCGCGGGGAGCTCACCTGGGCAGGTGAGGGCGGCGCGGGCCGCGCTCCACCCCGCGGGGTTGCTGACGTTGCAGAGGCAGATTTGGGGTTCCGCGCCCTCGGGGAGGCTCCAGAGCAGCCGGGAGGGGCTCCCCGGGATCTGCCCCGGGATCGGCCCCGGGATCGGCCCCGGGATCGGCCCCGGGATCGGCCCCGGGCCAGCCCCGGCACAGGCCCAGCTGTAGGAGACGTTCCCGGGGCTGGAGCAGAGCAGGGCCAGGCGGCACCAGCCCCGCTCCCGCTCCAGGATTTGGGATCTCAGCTCCGGCTGCGGGACGGGGTCTGCGGGGACAGCGGGGCTGAGAGGGGACACGGGGACAGGGGACAGGGGACAGGGGACAGGGGGACAGGGGGACACAGGGACAGGGGACAGGGGGACACAGAGGGACAGGGGACAGAAGGACCCATCCACTCACCCCACACGGACACTCGGAAGCACCGGGCTGAAATCCCTGGGCTGCTCTCAAACTCGGCCCAATAGAGCCCGTTATCATCCCTGCGAGCCGGGGAGATGCACAGGGAGAGGTTTCCCCGATGGAATTTCACTCTCCCATGGAAAGGACCTTTGGGATAGGAGGCATCTCCATCCCTGGGGGCTGTCAGGATCCTCTGGAACGATCCTGAATTAATTTCCCATTTCCAGTGGATCTCTGTCCAGTTCCGCGGGGTTTGCTCCGGCACCAGGCACAGCGATCCTCCCAGGGTCACATCTCGATGTTGGCATTCCGGGAGTGCTGAACCAGAGCCAGGGCAGCCCTGGGTGAGGCTGTGACCCCAGGAGCGGCTCCACGGCCCCAGAGGGGACACGGGCACTGCTGGGGCCACCCCTGGGCTGCACCTGCAGCGTCCACCAAGGCCGCTCCTGGCCCCGGGGCCCATTTCCCATCCCCATCCCCAAAATTCCGCTCTCTCCACACCATCCCAAACTGGTTCTGCATCTATGCCCCATCCCATTCCCAAATTTCCCCTCCCTCTCCATTATCCCAGACTAGTCAAGGTCTGCTCCCCATTCCAGGGGTTCCTCTCTGTCCCCGTTATCCAAAACTGGTTCTGTGTCCATTCCCCATCCCATTCCCAAAATTTCCCTTCTCTCCCCATTATCCCAAACTGGTTCTGTGTCCATTCCCCATCCCCATTCCCAAATCTCCCCTCTCTCCCAATTATTCCACACTGGTTCTGTGTCCATTCCCCATTCCCAAATGTCCCCCCTCTCCCAATTATTCCACACTGGTTCTGTGTCCATTCCCCACCCCAAAAGTTCAGTTTTTCTCCCCATTATCCCAAACTGGTCAAGGTCCATTTCTTATCCCAAATTTCCCCTCTTTTCTCAGTTTCCCAGACTGGTCCAGGTCCCTTCCCCCTTTCCAGGGGTTCCTCTCTCTCTCCCCATTATCCCAGACCGGTTCTGTGTCCATTCCCCATCCCAAATTTCCATTATCCCGGGCTGCTCAAGGTCCGTTCCCCCTCCCAGGGGTTCCCCTCTCCCCACACCACCCCACGCCCTCCCAGTCCCGTGGAATCTCCCCCCCTGCCCCCTTTCCCGTCCATTTTCGGTTTTCTCTCCTCAGAGCAGCCCCGGATGTCGAAGGCCCCCAAAATAAAACCCGCGGAACATCCGGAGGGCCGACGCCGCTTCCTGCGGCCCCGTGTGGTCAGGGCGGCTCTGGGGGCTCCTTTGCACGGCCCAGCCCCCCCAAATGCCCCCGAAATGCCCCCGAAATGCCCCCGGAGCCGATCCCACCCATCCCGGGGGTTTCTCTACATCCAGAGTTTGTCCGGGAGCTGCAGCGGCTCCAGGGCAGAGCTGCAGGTGTGGGGACACCGCCGGGGGCTCGGGAAATTCGGGAAATGCAGGAGAATCCTTCCCTGGGGCAGCGGGAGCCGGGATCGTTGATCGGGAAGGGATTTCCCCCGCTCCAGGTACCAGAAGTCCCGCAGGAGGCGGGAATTGCCCTTCCCTGCTGCTCCGGGAGCTGAGGGGGTCCCCAGCTCTTCTGAGGGGGCCGGGGGGGCTCAGCCTGGAGATAAAGGGGGGCCCAGGGGGGATCTGGGATCTGCCGGGGGGGATCTGGGATCTGATCCCAGGGAACGGGACAGGACCAGGGCTGGAAATTGGGGAAAATTCCTCCCGCAACAGAGAAAAGGCGGCGCAAGGGGCTCGGGGAGGGCGGGATCCGCACCCCTGGAGGTGTCCGGGGAATCTCTGGAATTCTGGGGCACCGGCCCGGTGACCCCGGGGCTCTTTCCCAGCCTCAGAGGTCCTGGGATTCTGCGAATGCTGGAGCTGGCAGGAAAACAACGACGCCAAACCCGCCAAGGTGGGGCCAGAGGCTGCTCCAGGCGCCTGGAGATGCTCCAGGATCAATCCAGCCCCCAAATCCCGCTGGTTTTCTGCTCCCCACAGCCCAAAATCGCTGCTCTTAGGGAAAAAAAGACCTTGGGTCACCACCAGCTGCCCCAAAATCCCAGGAGAACGAACGGGGCTGGTTCGGCAGAGGGATCTGAGCTTGGGAGCAGGGAAAAGTCGCAGCTCTGGGCTTCAGAAACTGTCGGGACAGGGAAGTCGCGACTTTCAGGCAAACTCCACATCCGAAACGCTGCCCAGGAAGGGGAACCGGCCCCGCGTCAGGGCCCGGCCCGGCTCGCCTCTCGCTGGCCAAGGGGGGGCTGAGAGAAGCGAGGAGAATCCCCCAAAGCCGCAGCCGCAGCCCCTCTCCACACCCCGGGCCCCTCTGGCCAGCGCCGCTCCGGCTGCTCCCCGCGATTCCCCAATTCCCCGCGATTCCCCAATTCCCCGCCATTCCCCGATTCCCCGCGATTCCCAATTCCCCGCGATTCCCCAATTCCCCGCGATTCCCCGATTCCCCGCGATTCCCCAATTCCCCGCCATTCCCCAATTCCCCGCGATTCCCCAATTCCCCGCGATTCCCCGATTCCCCGCGATTCCCCAATTCCCCGCCATTCCCCAATTCCCCGCGATTCCCCAATTCCCCGCCATTCCCCAATTCCCCGCGGCGCCCCCGGGCCCCCCGCGCCCCCTCCTCACCTCGGCTCCCGGCCAGGCCCAGCAGCAGCGCCAGCAGCGCGGGGGGACAGCGGCGACCCCCGCGCGGGGACATCTCGGAGCGGAGCGGGGACCCCTCGGGGCTGCGAGCGCCCGCCGGGGACTTCCTCTGCCCCGGCTCCTTCCTCCTCCTCCTCCTCCTCCTCCTCCTCCTCCGGGGGGAGCTGGCACCCCCGGCCGCCCCTGTGGCAGAGCGGACAAGGACACGTCGGGGCTGCGGCGCTCGCAGCCCCAAAGCTCGGAGGGAATTCCTTTGGATCGCCCCGGGAGGGCAATTCTGGGGTTTTTGGGGGGTTTTGCTTTCCCTTTGCAGCGAGCGCCGGGGACACTTGGGGACATCGCGATGGCTCCGCTGTGCCCAGCTCGGGCAGCCCAGCAGCAGGACCCGGAGCTTTGGGGAGGAATGTCCAACCCCAAAATGCACTTTCCAACCCCAAAATCCCTGTTCCAACCCCAAAAATCCTCCTCGTTCCAGCCCCAAAATCGTCCTGGTTCCAACCCCAAAATCCTTCCCATTCCAACCCCAAAAATCCTCCTCGTTCCAACCCCAAAATCCTCCTCGTTCCAACCCCAAAATCCTTCCCATTCCAACCCCAAAATCCTCCCGGTTCCAACCCCAAAATCCTCCCGGTTCCAACACCAAAATCCTCCCGGTTCCAACACCAAAATCCTCCCGGTTCCAACACCAAAATCCTTCCCATTCCAACCCCAAAATCCTCCTCGTTCCAACCCCAAAATCCTTCCCGTTCCAACCCCAAAATCCTCCTCGTTCCAACACCAAAATCCATCCCGTTCCACCTCAAAAATCTATCTCGTACCAGCCCCAAAATTCTCATCCTTCCAGCCCCCAAATCCTCCTCGTTCCAGCCCCAAAATCCCCGTTCCAGCCCCAAACGCTCCCCGAGTTCCCGGGGTTTTTATGGGATTTGCTGCAGCCCCATCGCGCGCTCCCGAGCCGGCAGGGAGCGAAATTCCCGGGAATTCTGTTCGGTCCCGAGGCCGGGAGGTGGCAGCAGGAGACCGCGAGCGGCCGGGGGGTCCCCGAACTCCCCCCCAGAATCCCAAATCCCTCCGGGAAAGGAGGAACCGGGACGCGGCTGCGCCTCCCCCAGCCCCAAATGAAATCCTGGAGCCGTGTCCGAGCTGGGAGAAGGATCGGGGTGGGATGGGCCCCCAAAATCCCAGTGTTCCAGCACCCCAGAATCCCAGAACCCCAAAATCCCAGAATTCCAGAATTCTGGAACTCCAGAATCCCAGAATCCCCGAATTCCTGGATTCCTGAATTCCAGAACTCAAAAATCCCAGAATTCCAGAATGCCAGAATCCCAGAATTCCAGGATCCCAGGATCCAAGAATCCAAAGATCCCAGGACCCCAGAACCTCAAAACCCCAAATTTCCTGAATTCCAGAATTCCAGAATTCCGGAACCCCAAAAACCCCAGAATTCCAGAATCTCAAGATCCAAGAACCCAAAGATCCCAGGAGCCCAGAACCCCAAAATCCCAGAATCTCAGGGTTCCAGAACCCCAAAATCCCAGAACTCCTGAATTTTGGAACCCCCCAAAAATCCCAGGATTCCACAACCCCGGGACGGGATTTTGGGAAGGGAATTTGGAAAACGCACATTCCAAACTCGGCGGGGGTTCGATTGGGGGGGAAAAAAGGGGGAAAATCCGGATTTTTCCAGGCTGGGAACGGCTCCACGCACCCCGCCGGAGATGTTCGGGTTAACAGCCGACTGTCGATCCGGGGATCCATTAATGCGGTTCGGTTAATTAATGAATGAATTCGGATCGATTAATCGGTGATGAGGGAGTGCCGAGGTCCCGCCCTAATCCCGGGGGCGGTGGCAGATGTCCCCTCCTCTGTCCCCAGAACAAAGCGCCAGACAAAAGCAGGAGATTTGGGGAATTAGGGAATTAATTGGGGGATTAATTAGGGGATTAATTATGGACTAGAGGGGAGGAACATCCCGAGGCACAGCCACACCCTGGAGCTGCTCCCCAAAGGGGCTTTGTTCCTTTTTTTTATGCCGCGATTCCCAAATTTCCTCTCCAGAACCGGGGATTTCGGGAGGAATCCCTGACTCTGCAGAGCAAATTTGGGAATTGTGGCACAAAATTCCCGCCTGGAAGGGGCTCGGGGAGGGCTGGAGGGGTCCCAGGAATTCCTGGAATGCTTGGGCTTGAGGGGCTTTTCCAACCTCGTAAATCCTGGGAATCTGAGTTAGAGGATCCTGGGGTTCTGGGGTCCTGGGATCCTGGGATTCTGGGATTTGGGGGTTCCGGAATTCAGGAGTTCTGGGGTCCTGGGATCCTGGGGTTCTGGGATTTGGGGGTTCCGGAATTCAGGAGTTCTGGGATTCTGTAATTATGGGATCCTGGGGTTCCGGGGTCCTGGGATCCTTGGATCCCGGGGTTTTGGAATTCTGGGATTTTGGGCCTCTGGAATTCAGGAGTTCTGGGATCCTGGGATTCCTGAGGCTCTGGAATTCGGGGATTCTGAGATTCCAGGAGTCTGGGATCCTGGCATCTTTGGATCCTTGGATCCTGGGATTCTGGGATTTTGGGGTTCCAGAATTCAGGAGTTCTGGGTTTCTAGGATTCTGGAATTCTGGGGTTCTGGCATTCTGGGATTCAGAGAGCCCGTGGCCACAGAGCAGCAGGATTTAGGAGCTGGGGAAACTGAGGCACGGGGGGCCCCGCTGGCAGCACCCGGGGAGCTCTGCAGGGCCGGGATTGGGGCCGGGATTGGGGCCGGGATTGGGGCCGGGAGCCGTCTGAGGAGAGGGAAGAGGGGATTGGGGATCTGGGGATTTGGGATTTGGGGATTGGGGATTGGGGATTTGGGATTTGGGGATTTCATCCTGGCTCGGGATTGGGCCAAGGAGGAGCTCTGGGCTGGGGGGGATGGGGTGGGAATGGGGCACCCGGCAGCCACCAGTGACCACCAACATCCACCAGTGACCACCAGTGACCACCAGTGACCGCCAGTGACCACCAGTGACCACCAGTATCCACCAGTGACCACCAGTGACCGCCAGTGCCCACCAGTGACCACCAGTATCCACCAGTGACCACCAGTGACCGCCAGTGACCGCCAGTGCCCACCAGTGACCACCAGTGACCATCAGTGACCACCAGTGACCACCAGTGACCACCAGTGACCACCAGTGACCACCAACATCCACCAGTGACCGCCAGTGACCACCAGTGACCATCAGTGACCACCAACATCCACCAGTGACCACCAGTGACCACCAGTGACCGCCAGTGACCACCAGTGACCACCAGTGACCACCAGTGACCAGTGACCACCTGTGTCCAGCAGTGTCCATCACCCACCAGTGTCCCCCAATGACCACCCCTACACAGCACCCACAGTGACCAGTGACCACCAGTGTCCACCAGTCCCCAGCACCCACCAATGACCACCAGTGACCACCAGTGTCCGTCCACCCATATGCAGCACCCACAGTGACCAGTGACCACCAGTATCCACCAGTATCCACCAGTGCCCACCAGTGTCCACCAGTGTCCACCAGTGTCCAGCACCCACCAATGACCACAAATGACCACCAGTGTCCACCCGTATGCAGCACCCACAGTGACCAGTGTCCATCAGTGCCCCCCAGTCCCCCCCAGTGCCCCCCAGTCCCCCCCAGTGCCCCCCAGCCGTTCCCGCTGTGCCGGGATTTGGCCGAAATCCCCCGAGGAGCTCAGGAGTTATTTTGGGGCTGGAGAGGCTTTTCCTGGGGAAATGGAATTCCTGCAAATCCCCGGCAGGGAGATAATTCCCTCGGGATGGAGGGCAGGGATTTGGGAGTTGATTTCTGGGGAAAAAAAAAAAAAAAGAAAAAATATTCAAAAAGAGTCATAAAGAGACACATTTGGATGGGAAGGGCTGGAGGCTCCGGCCTGGCTGCTCCTTCCCCTGTGGAAACGCTTCCCAAAATCTAAAAACCCATGGAAATCGTGGAATTCCTGCCTTTCATCCCAATTCCAGGGCCCCAGCTCCCCAGGGAATCCGAATGGAGATCCTGGGGCTGACCAGGAGGGTTTTCCTTGGCCACCCCAAGGATCTTCCTCATCCATCCCAAACATTTCCCTCGTCCATCCCAAATGTTTTCCCGGTCCACCCCAAAGATCCTCTTGGCCACCCCAAAGATTCTCCTTGGCCACCCCAAAGATTCTCCTTGGCCACCCCAAGGCTCTTCCTGGTCCATCCCAAACATTTTCCCTCGGGGATGGGTGAAGCCGGCTCTGGGATCTGCCGGGAGCCGCGGGCTCGGGGTGGATATCCCAGGAATTCCGGCACAGATTGGGATTCAGGGGCTCCGGGTGGATATCCCGGGAATCCCGGCACAGATTGGGATTCCAGGGGCTCCGGGGTGGATATCCCGGGAATCCCGGCACAGATTGGGATTCCATGGGATCCGGGGTGGGATATCCAGGGAATCCCGGCACAGATTGGGATTCCACGGGCATCGGGGTGGATATCCCGGAATCCCGGCACAGATTGGGATTCCACTGGATCCGGGGTGGATATCCCGGGAATCCCGGCACAGATTGGGATTTCCACAGGATCCGGGTGGATATCCCGGGATCCCGTCACAGATTGGGATTCCACAGGGATCCGGGTGGATATCCCAGGAATTCCGGGAATCCCGGCACAGATTGGGATTCCACAGGATCCGGGTGGATATCCCGGGAATCCCGGCACAGATTGGGATTTCAGGGGCTCGGGGTGGATATCCCGGGAATTCCGGCACAGATTGGGATTTCAGGGGCTCGGGGTGGATATCCCGGGAATCCCAGCACAGATTGGGATTTCAGGGGCTCCGGGTGGATATCCCGGGAATTCCGGCACAGATTGGGATTTCACGGGATCCGGGTGGATATCCCGGGAATCCTGGCACAGATTGGGATTTCAGGGGCTCGGGGTGGATATCCCGGGAATCCCAGCACAGATTGGGATTTCAGGGGCTCGGGGTGGATATCCCAGGAATCCCGGCACAGATTGGGATTTCAGGGGCTCGGGGTGGATATCCCGGGAATTCCGGCACAGATTGGGATTCCACGGGCTCCGGGTGGATATCCCGGGAATTCCGGCACAGATTGGGATTTCAGGGGCTCGGGGTGGATATCCCGGGAATTCCGGCACAGATTGGGATTCCACGGGCTCCGGGTGGATATCCCGGGAATCCCAGCACAGATTGGGATTTCAGGGGCTCGGGGTGGATATCCCGGGAATCCCGGCACAGATTGGGATTTCACGGCTCAGTGCAGACCCCGCCCGCCCCCGGCGCTGCAGAGCGAGGAACGCGGGCCCAGTGCCAGACCCGGAGCTCCGGGTGACAATCCTGGAATTGTGAGCACTGATCCCAGAATGTGGGGTGCCATTCCCGGAATTTAGGATGCCAAACCCGGAATTTGAGGTGCCAATGCCAGGATTTGGGGTGCCAGTCCCAGAACTCCAGGTGCCAATTCCTGAACTGGGAGTGCCAGTCCTGGAATTCCAGGTGCCAATCCCAGAACCCCGGGTGCCAATGCCAGAATTTGGGGTGCCAGTCTCGGAATTCCAGGTGCAAATCCCAGGATTCGGGGTGCCAGTCCCAGGTCTGTCTCTTCTGGGCCCGTTTCCCCCCGGCTGCTCCGTGATTGGATGTGGAATTTTGGGACTGGGGAGCAATCCCAAAACTGGGGTCCCGTGGGCTGGGGGATTCGACATTTCCCAGTGTTGGGGTTTGGGATCCAGTGTGGGGATTCGGGATCCAGCCCCAGGATAATGGAGCAAGCATTGGGGTATTATGGGCCAAACTCTGGGATAATGGCTCAAATATTGGGATTACAGACCAAACTCCAGGATAACGGACCAAACATTGGGAAAATGGGCCCAAAACTGGGATTATGGACCAAACACTGGGATAACGAGCCAAACATTGGGATTATGGGTCAAACTCCGGGATAACGGACCAAACTCTGGGATAATTGACCAAACACCAGGATAATGGGCCCAAAACTGGGATTATGGGTCAAACATTTCCGGGATAACGGACCAAACTCTGGGATAAGGGATCAAACCCGGGATAAGGGACCAAACCCGGGATAAGGGACCAAACCCGGGATAATGGACCAAA